>NW_025728252.1:777973-780473 GCF_021461385.2 Schistocerca piceifrons | reverse complement strand
CCAAACCAAACCTAACCTAACCTAACCTAACCTAACCTGACAAAACCAAATCATACCATACCAAACTAAACCAAACCTAACCAAACCTACCCAACCTAACCTAACCTAACCTAACCTAGCCTAACCTAATCTAACCTAACCGAACCTTACCTCACCTAACCTAACCTAACCTAATCTAACCCACTCTAACCTAACCTAACCTAACCTAACCTAACCAAACCAAACAAAACCAAACCAATCAAACAAAACCAAACCAAACCAGACCAAACCAACCAACCCAAACCAAACCTAACCCAACCTAACCTAACCTAACCTAACCTAACCTTACCTAACTTAACCTAACCTAACCTAACCAAACGAAACGAAACCAAACCAAACCAAACCAAACCAAACCAAACTAAAGCAAACCTAACCTAACCTAACCTAGCCTATTTTAACCTAACAAAACAAAACAGAACCAAACCAAACCAAACAAAACCTAACGTAACATAACCTAACCTAACCTAACCTAAACTAACCTAACCTAACCTTACCTAACCTAACCAAACGAAACCAAACAAAAACAAACCAAACGAATCCAAACCAAACCAAGCCAAACCAAACCATACCAAACCTAACCTAACCTAAGCTAACCTAAGCTAAATTAACCTAACCTAACCTAACCTAACCTAACCCAACCAAACCAAACCAAACCAAACCAAACCAAACCAAACCAAACCTAACCTAAACTAACCTAACCGAACCTAACATAACCAAACCAGATCAAACCTAACCAAACCAGACCAAACCAAAACAAACCAAACCAGACCAGACCAAACCAAGCCAAACCTGACCAAACCAAACCAAACCATCCCAAACCAAACCAAACCTAACCTAACCTAACCTAACCTAACCTTACCTAACCTAACCTAACCTAACCTTACCAAACCAAACCAAACCTAACCAAACCATACCTAACCTAACCTAACCTAACCTAACATAACCTAACCTAAGCTAACCTAACCTAAACTAACCTAACCGAATCGAACCAAACCGAACCGAACCGAACCGAGCGGAACCGAACGGAACGGAACCGAACCGAATCGAAACCAACCGAACCGAACCGAACCAAACCTAACCTAACCTAACTTAACCTAACCTAACCTCACCTCACCACACCTAACCTAACCTAACATATCCTAATCTAACCAAACCTAACCTAATCTAACCAAACCAAACCAAATCAAACCAAACCAAACCAAACCAAACAAAACCTAACCTAACGTAACCCAACCTAACCTAACCTAACCTAACCTAACCTAACCTAACCTAACCAAACCAAACCAAAAAAAAACAAACCAAACGAAACCAAACCAAACCAAGGCAAACCAAACCAAACCAAACCTAACCTAACCTAACCTAACCTAACCTAACCTAACCTAACCTAACCTAACCTAACCTAACCTAACTTAACCAAACCAAACCAAACCAAACCAAACCAAACCTAACCTAAACTAACCTAACCGAACCTAACATAACCAAACCAGATCAAACCTAACCAAACCAGACCAAACCAAAACAAACCAAACCAGACCAGACCACACCAAGCCAAACCTGACCAAACCAAACCAAACCAAACCAAACCAAACCAAACCTAACCTAACCTAACCTAACCTAACCTAACCTAACCTAACCTAACCTAACCTAACCTAACCTAACCTAAACTAACCTAACCGAATCGAACCAAACCGAAACGAACCGAACCGAGCGGAACCGAACGGAGCGGAACCGAACCGAATCGAAACGAACTGAACTGAACCGAACCGAACTGAACCTAACTTAATCTAACTTAACCTAAGCTCACCTCACCTCACCTAACCTAACCTAACCTAACCTAAACTGACCTAACCTAAGCTAACCTAACCAAACCAAACCACACCAAACCAAACCAAACCAAACAAAACCTAACCTAACCTAACCTAACCTAACCTAACCACACCTAACCAAATCCAACCAAACCGAACCAAACAAAACCAAACCAAACCAAACCAAACCAAATGAAACCAAAACCAAACCAACCCAAACCAAACTTAACCTAACCTAAACTAACATAACCTAACCTAACCTAACCTAACCTAACCTATCCTAACCTAACCTAACCTAACCGAACCTAACCTAACCTAACCTAACCTAACAAAACCAAATCATACCAAACCAAACTAAACCAAACCGAACCAAACCTACCTAACCTAACCTAACCTAACCTAACCTCACCTAACATAACCTAACCTAACCTAACGAAACCAAACCAAACCAAATCAAATCAAACCAAACCAAACCAAACCAAACCAAACCAAACCAAACGAAACGAAACGAAACCAAACCAAACCAAACGAAACCAAACCAAACCAAACCAAACCAAACCAAACCAAACCAAACCAAACCTAACCTAACCTAACCTAATAAAACCAAATCAAACCAAACCAAACCAAACCAAACCCAACCAAACCTACCCAACCTA
>NW_025728252.1:750473-752973 GCF_021461385.2 Schistocerca piceifrons | reverse complement strand
AACGCAACCCAACCCAACCCAAACCAACCCAACCCAAGCCAACCCAACCCAACCCAACCCAACCCAACCCAACTCAACCGAGCCTATCCTAGCCTAAACTAAATTAGCCTACCCTATCCTAGCCTAGCATAGCCTAGCCTAACCTAGCCTAGCATAGCCTAGCCTAGCCTAACCTAACCTAGCCTAACCTAACCTAACCTTACCTCACCTAACCTAACCTAACCTAAGCTAACCCAACCTAACCTAACCTAACCTAACCTAACTTAACCTAACCAAACCAAACCAAACCAAACCAAACCAAACCAAACCAAACCAAACCAAACCAGACCAAACCAAACCAACCCAAACCAAACCTAACCTAACCAAACCTAACCTAACCTGACCTAACCTAACCTAACCTAACATAATCCAACCTAACCTAACCTAACCTAACCTACCCTAACCTAACCAAACCAAACCAAACCAAACCAAACCAAACCAACCAAACCAAACCAAACCTAACCTAACCTAACCTAACCTAACAAAACCAAATCATACCATACCAAACCAAACCAAACCTAACCAAACCTACCCAACCTAACCAAACAAAACATAACCTAACCTAACCTAACCTAACCTAACCTAACGAAACCAAACCAAACCAAACCAAACCAAACCGAACCAAACCAAACCAAACCAAACCAAAAAAACCAAACCAAACCAAACCTAACCTAACCTAACCTAACCTAACAAAACCAAATCATACCATACCAAACCAAACCAAACCTAACCAAACCTACCCAACCTAACCAAACCTAACATAACCTAACCTAACCTAACCTAACCTAACCTAACCTAACGAAACCAAACCAAACCAAACCAAACCAAACCAAACCAACCAAACCAAACCTAACCTAACCTAACCTAACCTAACAAAACCAAATCATACCATACCAAACCAAACCAAACCTAACCAAACCTACCCAACCTAACCAAACTTAACATAACCTAAGCTACACTAACCTAACCAAACCAAACCAAACCGAACCAAACCAAACCAAACCAAACCAAACCAAACCAAATGAAACCAAACCAAACCAAACAAAACCAAACCAAACCAAACGAAACCAAACCAAACCAAACCAAACCAAACCAAACCAAACCTAACCTAACCTAACCTAACCTAACCTAAGCTAACCTAACCAAACCATACCAAACCAAACCAAACCAAACCAAACCAAACCAAACCTAACCTAAACTAACCTAACATAACCAAACCAGATCAAACCTAACCAAACCAGACCAAACCAAAATAAATCAATCCAGACCAGACCAAACCAAGCCAAACCTAACCAAACAAAACCAAGCCAAACCAAACCAAACCAAACCAAACCTAACCTAACCTAACCTAACCTAACCTAACAAATACGAACCAAACCAACCAAACCAAACCTAACCTAACCTAACCTAACATAACCTAACCTAACCTAACCTAAACTAACCTAACCGAACCGAACCAAACCGAACCGAACCGAACCGAACGGAACCGAACGGAACAGAACCGAACCGATCCGAACCGAACGGAACCGAACCGAACCGAACCGAACCTAACCTAACCTAACTTAGCCTAACCTCACCTCACCTAACTTAACCTAACCTAACCTAACCTAAGCTAACCTAACCAAACCAAACCAAACCAAACCAAACAAAACCAAGCAAAACCTAACTTAACCTAACCTAACCTAACCTAACCTAACCTAACCACACCTAACCAAACCAAACCAAACCAAACCAAACCAAAGCAAACCTAACCTAACCCAACGCAACCTATTTCAACCTAACAAAACGAAACCAAAGCAAACGAAACCAAACCAAACAAATCCTAACCTAACCTAACTTAACCTAACCTAAACTAACCTAACCGAACCGAACCAAACCGAACGAAACCGAACGGAACGGAACTGAACCGAACCGAACCGAACGGAACCGAACCGAACCAAACCGAAACTAACCTAACCTAACATAACCTAACCAAACCAAACCAAACCAAACAAAACCAAACAAAACCTAACCTAACTTAAACTAACCTAACGTAACCTAACCTAACCACACCTAACCAAACCAAACCAAACCAAACCAAAATAAAAGCAAACCTAACCTAACCTAACCTAACCTATTTTAACCTAACAAAACAAAACCAAACCAAACAAAACCAAACCAAACAAAACCTAACCTAACCTAACCTAACCTAACCGAACCTAACCGAACCGAACCTAACCTAACCTAACCTAACCTAACCTAACCTAACCTAACCTAACTTAACCTAACCTAACCTAACCTAACCCAACCCAACCAAACCCAACCCAAACTAACCTAACCAAACCTAACCCAAACTAACCTAACCTTACCTAACCAAACCAAATCAAACCAAACAGAACCAAACCAAAATAAACCAAACCAAACGAAACCAAACCAAACCAAACCAAACCAAACCAAACGAAACCATACCAAACCCAACCAA
>NW_025728252.1:727973-730473 GCF_021461385.2 Schistocerca piceifrons | reverse complement strand
AAAGCAAACCTAACCTAACCTAACCTAACAAAACAAAACAAAATAACCAATCCAAACCAAACAAAACCTAACCTAACCTAACCTAACCTAACCTAACCTAACCTAACCTAACCAAACCAAACCAAACCAAAACAAATCAAACGAAACCAAACAAAACCAAACCAAACCAAACCAAACCTAACCTAACCTAACCTAACCTAACCTAACCTAACCTAACCTAACCTAACCAAACCAAACCAAACCAAACCAAACCTAACCTAAACTGACCTAAACGAACCTAACATAACCAAACCAGATCAAACCTTACCAAACCATACCAAACCAAAACAAACCAAACCAGACCAGACCAAACCAAGCCAAACCTAACCAAACCAAACCAAACCAAACCAAACCAAACGAAACCAAACCTAACCTAACCTAACCTAACCTAACCTAACCAAACCTCACCTCACCTCACCTAACCTAACCTAACCTATCCTAATCTAACCTAACCTAACCTAACCTAACTAAACCAAACCAAATCAAACCAAACCAAACCAAACCAAACAAAAACTAACCTGACCTAACCTAACCTAACCTAACCACACCTAACGAAACCAAATCAAACCAAACCAAACGAAACCAAACCAAACCAAACCAAACCAACCAAACCAAACCAAACCAAAACCAAACCATACCAAACCAAACGAAACAAAACTTAACCTAACCTAAACTAATCTAACCTAACCTAACCTAACCTAACCCAACCTAACCTAACATAACATAAGCTAACCTAACCTAAGCTAACCTAACCTAACCTAAAGTAACCTAACCTAAACTAACCTAACCAAACCTAACCAAACCAAACCAAACCAAACCAAACCAAACCAAACCAAACCAACGAAACCAAACCAAACCTAACCTAACCTAACCTAACCTAGCAAAACCAAATCATACCATACCAAACTAAACCAAACCTACCCAACCTAACTTAAGCTAACCTAACCAAACCTAACGAAACCAAACCAAACCAAACCAAACAAAAACTAACCTGACCTAACCTAACCTAACCTAACCACACCTAACGAAACCAAATCAAACCAAACCAAACGAAACCAAACCAAACCAAACCAAACCAACCAAACCAAACGAAACCAAAACCAAACCATACCAAACCAAACGAAACAAAACTTAACCTAACCTAAACTAATCTAACCTAACCTAACCTAACCCAACCTAACCTAACATAACATAAGCTAACCTAACCTAAGCTAACCTAACCTAACCTAAAGTAACCTAACCTAAACTAACCTAACCAAACCTAACCAAACCAAACAAAACGAAACCAAACCAAACCAAACGAAACCAAAACAAACCAAACGAAACGAAACCAAACCAAACCTAACCTAACCTAACCTAATAAAACCAAATCAAACCAAACCAAACCAAACTAAACCCAAACAAACCTACCCAACCTAACCTAAACTAACCTAACCTAACCTAACCTAACCTAACCTAACCTAACCTAACCTAACCTAACCTAACCACACCTAACCAAACCAAACCAAACCAAACCAAACCAAACCTAACCTAACCTAACCTAACCTATTTTAACCTAACAAAACAAAACCAAACAAAACCAAACCAAACCAAACAAAACCTAACCTAACCTAACCTAACCTAACCTAACCTAACCTATCCTAACCTAACCTAACCGAACCTAACCGAACCGAACCTAACCTAACTTAACCTAACCTAACCTAACCTAACCTAACCTAACCTAACCTAACCCAACCCAAACCAACCTAACCCAAACTAACCTCACCTAACCTAACCCAACCTAACCTAACCTCACCAAACCAAACCAAACCAAACCAAACCAAAATAAACCAAACTAAACGAAACCAAACCAAACGAACCCAAACCAAACCAAACCAAACGATCCAAACCAAACCAAACCTAACCTAACCTTACCTAACCTAATTTAATCAACCCTAACCTAATGTAACCTAACCTAACCTAACCCAACCCAACCCAACCCAACACAACCCAAGCAAACGCAACCCAACACAACCTAACCCAATGCAACCCAACAAAACACAACCTAACACAACACAACCCAACCCAACGCAACCCAACCCAACCCAAACCAACCCAACCCAACCCAACCCAACCCAACCCAACCCAACCCAACCCAACCCAACTCAACCGAGCCTAACCTAGCCTAAACTAAACTAGCCTACCTTATCCTAGCCTAGCATAGCCTAGCCTAGCCTAGCCTAACCTAGCCGAGCATAGCCTAGCCTAGCCTAACCTAACCTAGCCTAACCTAACCTAACCTAACCTAACCTAACCTTACCTCACCTAACCTAACCTAACCTAATCTAACCCACCCTAACCTAACCTAACCTAACCTAACCTAACCTAACCAAACCAAACCAAACCAAACCAAATCAAACCAAACCAAACCAAACCAGACCAAACCAAACCAACCCAAACCAAACCTAACCTAACCAAACCC
>NW_025728252.1:682973-685473 GCF_021461385.2 Schistocerca piceifrons | reverse complement strand
ACCTAACCTAACCAAACAAAACCAAACCTTACCAAAGCAAACCAAACAAAACCTAACCTGACCTAACCTAACCTAACCTAACCTAACCACACCTAACCAATCCAGACCAAACCAAACCAAACCAAACCAAACCAAACCAAACCAAACCAAACCAAAACCAAAACCAAACCAAACCGAACCAAACCAAACCAAACCAAACCTAACCTAACCTAACCTATCCTAACCTAACCTAAAGTAACCTAACCTAACCCAACCAAACCTAACCTAACCAAACCAAAACCAAACCAAACCAAACCAAACCAACCAAACCAAACCAAATCTAATCTAACCTAACCTAACCTAACCTAACCAAACCTAACCAAACCTAACCAAACCTAACCTAACCTAACCTAACCTAACCTAACCTAACCTAACCTAACCTAACCTAAAATAACTTAATTCAACAAAACCTAACCAAACCAAACCAAACCAAACCAAACCAAACCTAACCTAACCTAACCTAACCTGACCTAACCTAACCTAACCTAACCTACCCTAACCTAACCTAACTCAACCTAACCTAACCTAACCAAACCGAACCTAACCAACTTAACCTAATCTAACCTTACGTAACCTATCCTAACCTAAAGTAACCTAACCTAACCTAACCTAACCAAACCCTACCAAACCAAACCAAACCAAACCAAACCTAACCAAACCAACCAAACCAAACCAAACGTAACCTAACCTAACCTAACAAAACCAAATCATACCATACCAAACCAAACCCAACCAAACCTACCCAACCTAACCTAACCTAACCTAACCTAACCTAACCTAACCTAACGAAACCAAACCAAACCAAACCAAACCAAAACAAACCAAAAAAAACCAAACGAACCAAACCAAACCAAACGAAACCAAACCAAACCAAACCAAACCAAACTAAACCAAACCAAACCAAACCAAACCTAACCTAACCTAACCTAACCTAACCTAACCTAACCTTACCTAACCTAACCTAACCTAACCTAACCAAACGAAACCAAACCAAACCAAACCAAAGCAAACCTAACTAAAATAACCTAACCTATTTTAACCTAACAAAACAAAACAAAACCAAACCAAACCAAACAAAACCTAACCTAACCTAACCTAACCTAACTTAACCTAACCTAAGTAAACCAAACCAAACCAAAACAAACCAAACGCAACCAAACAAAACCAAACCAAACCTAACCTAACCTATCCTAACCTAACCTAACCTAACCTAACCTAACCTAACCTAACCTAAAGTAACCTAACCAAACCAAACCAAACCAAACCAAACCAAACCAAGCCAAACCTAACCTAAACTAACCTAACCGAACCTAACATAACCAAACCAGATCAAACCTAACCAAACCAGACCAAACCAAAACAAACCAAACCAGACCAGACCAAACCAAGCCAAACCTAACCAAACCAAACCAAACCAAACCAAACCAAACCAAACCAAAAGAAACCAAACCTAACATAACCTAACCTAACTTAACCTAACCTAACCTTACCTCACCTAAACTAACCTAACCTAATCCAACCCACCCTAACCTAACCTAACCTAACCTAACCAAACCAAACCAAACCAAACCAAATCAAACCAAACCAAACCAAACCAGACCAAACCAAACCAACCCAAAGCAAGCCTAACCTAACCAAACCTAACCTAACCTGACCTAACCTAACATAACATAATCTAACCTAACGTAACCGAACCTAACCTACCCACACCTAACCAAACCTAACCAAACCAAACCAAACTAAACCAAACCAAACCAACGAAACCAAACCAAACCTAACCTAACCTAAACTAACCTAACAAAACCAAATCATACCATACCAAACCAAACCAAACCTAACCAAACTTTCCCAAACCTAACCAAACCTAACATAACCTAACATAACCTAACCTAACGTAACCTAAACTAACCTAACGTAACCAAACCAAACCAAACCAAACCAAACAGAACCAAACCAACCAAACCAAACCAAACCAAGCCAAACCAAACCAAACGAAACCAAACCAAACCAAACGAAACCAAACCAAATGAAACCAAACCAAACCAAACCAAACCAATCCTAACCTAACCTAACTTAACCTAACCAAACCATACCAAACCAAACCAAACCAAACCAAACCTAACCTAAACTATCCTAACATAACCAAACCAGATCAAACCTAACCAAACAGACCAAACCAAAACAAATCAAACCAGACCAGACCAAACAAAGCCAAACCTAACCAAACAAAACCAAGCCAAACCAAACCAAACCAAACCAAACCTATCCTAACCTAACCTAACCTAACCTAACCTAACCTACCAAATACAAACCAAACCAAACCAAACCAAACCTAACCTAACCTAACCTAACATAATTTAACCTCACCTCACCTAACTTAACCTAACCTAACCTAACCTAACCTAATCTAACCTAACCTAACCAAACCAAACAAAACCAAACCAAACCAAACAAAACCTAA
>NW_025728252.1:672973-677973 GCF_021461385.2 Schistocerca piceifrons | reverse complement strand
CAAACCTAACCTAACCTAACCAAACCCAACCTAACCTAACCTAACCTATCCTAACCTAACCTAACCACACCTAATCTAACCTAACCTAACTTAATTCAACTAACCTAACCAAACCAAACCAAACCAAACCAAACCAAACCTAACCTAAACTAACCTAAACTAACAACACCAAACCAAACCAAACCAAACCAAACATAACCTAACCTAACCAAACCTAACCTAACCTAACCTAATTTCATCAACCCTAACCTAATGTAACCTAACCTAACCTACCCCAACCCAACACAACCCAACCCAACCCAACACAACCCAAGCAAACGAGACCCAACCTAACCCAACCCAACACAACCCAACAAAACACAACCCAACCCAACACAACCCAACCCAATGCAACCCAACCCAACCCAAACCAACCCAACCCAACCGAACCCAACCCAACCCAACCCAACTCAACCGAGCCTAACCTAGCCTAAACTAAACTAGCCTAACCTATTCTAGCCTAGCATATCCTAGCGTAGCCTAGCCTAACCTAGCCTAGCATAGCCTAGCCTAGCCTAACCTAACCTAGCCTAACCTAACCTAACCTAACCTAACATTACCTCACGTAACCTAACCTAACCTTATCTAACCCAACCTAACCTAACCTAACCTAACGTAACCTAACCTAACCAAACCAAACCAAACCAAACCAAATCAAACCAATCCAAACGAAACCAGACCAAACCAAACCAACCAAAACCAAACCTAACCTAACCTAACCTAACCTGACCTAACCTAACCTAACCTAACCTAACCTACCCTAACCTAACCTAACTCAACCTAACCTAACCTAACCAAGCCAAACCTAACCTAACTTAACCTAATCTAACCTAACGTAACCTATCCTGACCTAAAGTAACCTAACCTAACCTAACCTAACCAAACCCTACCAAACCAAACCAAACCTAACCAAACCAACCAAACCAAACCAAACGTAACCTAACCTAACCTAACCTAACAAAACCAAATCATACCATACCAAACCAAACCAAACCCAACTAAACCTACCCAACCTAACCTAACCTAACCTAACCTAACCTAACCTAACCTAACCTAACCTAACCTAACCTAACGAAACCAAACCAAACCAAACCAAACCAAACCAAACCAAAACAAACCAAAAAAACCAAACGAACCAAACCAAGCCAAACGAAACCAAACGAAACCAAACCAAACCAAACTAAACCAAACCAAACCAAACCAAATCAAACCAAACCAAACCAAACCTAACCTAACCTAACCTAACCTAACCTAACCTAACCTAACCTTACCTAACCTAACCTAACCTAACCTAACCAAACGAAACCAAACCAAACCAAACCAAAGCAAACCTAACTAACCTAACCTAACCTATTTTAACCTAACAAAACAAAACAAAACCAAACCAAACCAAACCAAACAAAACCTAACCTAACATAACCTAACCTAACCTAAGTAAACCAAACCAAACCAAAACAAACCAAACGAAACCAAACAAAACCAAACCAAACCTAACCTAACCTAACCTAACCTAACCTAAGCAAACCAAACCAAACCAAACCAAACCAAACCAAGCCAAATCTAACCTAAACTAACCTAACCGAACCTAACATAACCAAACCAGTTCAAACCTAACCAAACCAGACCAAACCAAAACAAACCAAACCAGACCAGACCAAACCATGCCAAACCTAACCAAACCAAACCAAACCAAACCAAACCAAAAGAAACCAAACCTAACATAACCTAACCTAACCTAACCTTACCTCACCTAAACTAACCTAACCTAATCTAACCCACCCTAACCTAACCTAACCTAACCTAACCTAACCTGACCTAACCTAACCTAACATAACATAATCTAACCTAACCTAACCGAACATAACCTACCCACACCTAACCAAATCTAATTAAACCTAACCAAACCAAACCAAACCAAACCAAACCAACCCAACCAAACCAAACCAAACCTAACCTAACCTCACCTAACCTAACAAAACAAAATCATACCATACCAAACCAAACCAAACCTAACCAAACTTACCCAACCTAACCAAACCTAACATAACCTAACATAACCTAACCTAACCTAACCTAACCTAACCTAACGAAACCAAACCAAACCAAACCAAACCGAACCAAACCAACCAAACCAAACCAAACCAAGACAAACCAAACCAAACGTAACCAAACCAAACCAAACGAAACAAAACCAAACCAAACCAAACCAAACCAAACCAAACCAAACCAAACCTAACTTAACCTAACCTAACCTAACCAAACCATACCAAACCAAACCAAACCAAACCAAACCTAACCTAAACTAACCTAACATAACCAAACCAGATCAAACCTAACCAAACCAGACCAAACCAAAACAAATCAAACCAGACCAGACCAAACAAAGCCAAACCTAACCAAACAAAACCAAGCCAAACCAAACCAAACCAAACCAAACCTATCCTAACCTAACCTAACCTAACCTAACCTAACCTAACAAATACAAACCAAACCAAACCAAACCAAACCTAACCTAACCTAACCTAACATAACTTAACCTTACCTAACCTAACCTAACGTAAACTAACCTAACCGAACCGAACCAAACCGAACCGAACCGAACGGAACCGAACGGAACAGAACCGAACCGAACCGAACCGAACGGAACCGAACGGAACCGAACCGAGCCGAACCGAACCTAACCTAAGCTAACCTAACCTAACCTCACCTAACCTAACATAACCTAAACTAACCTAACCTAACCTAACCTAACCTAACCTAACTAAACCAAACCAAACCAAACCAAACCAAAACAAACCTAACCAAACCAGACCAAACCAAAACAAATCAAACCAGACCAGACCAAACCAAGCCAAACCTAACCAAACAAAACCAAGCCAAACTAAACCAAACCAAACCAAACCAAACCTAACCTAAATTAACCTAACCTAACATAAGCTGACCTAACCTAACCTAACTTAACCTAACCTAACCTAACCTAACCTAACCTAACCTAACCTAACCAATACAAACCAAACCAAACCTAACCTAACCTAACTTAACATAACCTAACCTAACCTAACCTAACCTAAACTAACCTAACCGAACCGAACCAAAACGAACCGAACAGAACCGAACGAAACCGAACGGAACGGAACTGAACCGAACCGAACCGAACGGAACCGAACCGAACCGAACCCAACCTAACCTAACCTAACCTAACTAAACCTCACCTCACCTAACTTAACCTAACCTAACCTAACCTAACCTAACCTAACCAAACCAAACCAAACCACACCAAACAAAACCAAACAAAACCTAACCTAACTTAAACTAAGCTAACCTAACCTAACATAACCTAACCACACCTAACCAAACCAAACCAAACCAAACAAAACCAAAGCAAACCTAACCTAAACTAACCTAACCTATTTTAGCCTAACAACACAAAACCAAACCAAAACAAACCTAACCAAACAAAACCTAACCTAACCTAACCGAACCTAACCGAACCAAACCTAACCTAACCTAACCTAACCTAACTTAACCTAACCTAACCTAACCTAACCTAACCCAACCCAACCCAACCTAACATAAACTAACCTAACCTAACCTAACCCAAACTAACCTAACCTTACCAAACCAAACCAAATCAAAACAAACCAAACCACAATAAACCAAACCAAACGAAAACAAACCAAACGAAACCAAACCAAACCAAATTTAACCAAACCAAACCAAACCAAACCAAACCAAACCAAACCTAATCTAACCTAACCTAACCTCACCTAACGTAACCCAAACCAACCCAACCAAACCCATCCTATCCTAACCTAACCTAACCTAACCTAACCTAACCTAAACCAACCAAACCAAACCATACGAAACTAAACCAAACCAAACAAATCAATCCAAACCAAACCAAACCTTACCTAACCTAATCTAACCTAACATACCTTAACATAACCTAACCTAATCTAACCTAACCTAACCAAACTAAACCAAACCAATCAAACCAAAACAAACCAAACCAGACCACACCAAGCCAAGCGAAACCTAACCAAACCAAACCAAACTAAACCAAACGAAACCAATCCTAACCTAACCTAACCTAACCTAACCTAACCTAGCCTAACCTAACCTAACCTATCCAAACCAAATCAAACCAAACCAAACCAAACCAAACTCAACCTAACCTATCCTAACCAAACCTAACCTAACCTAACCTAACCTAACCTAACTTAAACTAACCTAACCGAACCGAACCAAACCACCAGAACCGAACCGAACGGAACAGAACCGAACCGAACCGAACCGAACCGAACTGAAACTAACCTAACCTAACGTAACATAACCTAACCTCACCTCACCTCACCTAACCTAACCTAACGTAACATAAACTAACCTAACCTAACCTAACCTAACCAAACAAAACCAAACCTTGCCAAACCAAACCAAACAAAACCTGACCTGACCTAACCTAACCTAACCTAACCTAACCTAACCTAACCTTACCTAACCTAACCTAACCTAACCTAACCTAACCTAACCTAACATAACCTAACCGAACCTAACCAAACCAAACCAAACCCAACCAAACCAAACCAAACCAAACCAAACCTAACCTAACTTAACCTAACCTAACCTAACCTAACCTAACCTAAAGTAACCTAACCTAACCTAACCTAACCTAACCTTACCTAACCTAACCTAACCTAACCTAACCTGACCCAACCCAACCCAACCTAACCCAACTTAACCTAACCTAACCTAACTTAACCTAACCAAAGCAAACCAAACCAAACCAAACCAAACCAAACCAAACCAAACCTAACCTAACCTAACCTAACCTATCCTAACCTAACCTAAAGTAACCTAACCTAACCTAACCAAACCTAACCTAACCAAACCAAAACAAAACCATACCAAATCAAATCAACCAAACCAAACCAAACCTAACCTAACCTAACCTAACAATACCA
>NW_025728252.1:540473-542973 GCF_021461385.2 Schistocerca piceifrons | reverse complement strand
CTAACCTAACCTAACCTAACCTAACCTAACCTAACCTAACCTAACCTAACCTAACCTTACCTAACCTAACCTAACCTAACATAACCTAACCTAACCTAACCTAACCTATCCTATCCTAACCCAACCTAACCTAACCGATCTTAACCAAACCAAACCAAACCAAACCAAACCAAACCAATGCAAACCTAACCTAACGTAACCTAGCCGAAGAAAACCAAACCAAACGAAACCATACCTAACCTAACCTAACCTAACCAAACTTAACCTAACCTTACCTAACCTAACCCAACCTAACCTAACCTTACCAAACCACACCAAACCAAACCAAACCTAACCAAACCAAACCAAACAAATCGAAACCAAAACCAAACCAAACCAAACCAAACCAAACCAAACCTAACCTAACCTATCATAACCTAACCTAACCTAACCTAACCTAACCTAACCTATTCTAACCTAACCTACCCAAACCTAACCAAACCTAAACAAACCAAACCAAACCAAACCAAACCAAACCTAACCAAACGAAACCAAACCAAAACAAAACAAACCAAACCTAACCAAATCTAATCAAACCTAACCTAACCTAACCTACCCTAACCTAACATAACCTAACCTAACCTAATGTAATGTAACCCAACCCAACCCAACCTAACCCAAAATAAACCCAACCTAACCAAACCAAAGCAAACCAAACCAAACCACACCAAACCAAACCAAACCAAACCAATCCAAAGCGAACCAAACCAAACCAAACAAAACCAAACCAAACCAAACCAAACCTAACCTAACCTAATTTGACATAACCTAACCTAACCTAACCTATCCTATTATAACCTAACCTAACCTAACCAAACCTAACCAAACCAATCCAAACCAAACCAAACCAAACCAAACCTATGCAAACCTAACGTAACGTATTCTAACCTAACAAAACCAAACCAAAGCAAACCAAACCTAACCTAACCTATTGTAACCTAACCTAACCTAACCTAACCTAACTTAAACTAACCTAACCTAACCGAACCTAACCTTACCGAACCTAACGTAACCTAACCTAACCTAACGTAACCCAACTCTACCCAACCTAACCCAATTTAACCTAACCTAACCTAACCTAACTTAACCAAAGCAAACCAAACCAAACCAAACCAAACCAAACCAAACCAAACCTAACATAACCTAACCTAACCTAACCTAACAAAACCAAAACAAACCAAACCAAACCAAACCTAACCAAACCGAAACCAACCTAACCTAATCTGACATAACCTAACCTAACTTAACCTGACCTAACCTAATCTAACCTAACCTAACCTTAACTAACCTATCCTAACCAAACCAAACCAAACCAAACCAAACCAAACCAAACAAATCGAAACCAAAACCAAACCAAACCAAACCAAACCTAACCTAACCTGACCTAACCTAACCTAACCTAACCTAACCTGACCTAACCTAAACTAACCTAAGCTAACCTAACCTAACCAAACCTAACCAAGCCAAACCAAACCAAACCAAACTAAACCAAACCAATCAAACCAAAATAAACATAACCTAACCTAACCTAACGTAATGAAACCAAATCATCCCATACCAAACCAAACCAAACCTAACCAGACCTACCCTAGCTAACCTAACCTAACCTAACCTAACCTAAACTAACCTATCCTAACCTAACGAAACCAAACCAAACCAAACCAAACCATACCAAACCAAACCAAACCAAACCATACGAAACCAAACCAAACCAAACCAAACCAAACCAAACCAAACCAAACCAAACGAAACCAAACCAATCAAAACGAAACCAAACCAAACCAAACCAAACCAAACCAAACCTAACCTAACCTAACCCAAACTAACCTAACATAACCTAACAAAACCAGACCAAACCAAACCAAACCAAACCCAACCTAACCAAACCTTATCAAACCTAACCTAACCCAACCTAACCTAACCTACCCTAACCTAACATAACCTAACCTAACCTAACCTATCCCAACCCAACCCAACCTAACCCAACCTAAACCCAACCTAACCATACCAAACCAAACCAAACCAACCACAACAAACCAAACCAAACCAAACCAAACCAAAGCAAACCAACACAAACCAAACCAAACCAAACCTAACCTAATCAAACCTAACCTAACATAACCTAACCTAACCTAACCTAACCTATACTAACCTAACCTAACCAAACCTAACGAAACCAAACGAAACCAAACCAAACCAAACCAATGCAAACCTAACCTAACCTAACCAAACTTAAGAAAACGAAACCAAACCAAACCAAACCAAACCAAACCTAACCTAACCTAACCTAACCTAACCTAACCTAACCTTACCTAACCAAACGAAACCAAACCAAACGAAACCAAACGAAACCAAAACCAAACCAAACCAAACCAACCAAACCAAACCAAACCAAATCATACCATACCAAACCAAAACAAACCTAACCAAACCTACCCAACCTAACCTAACCTAACCTAAC
>NW_025728252.1:522973-532973 GCF_021461385.2 Schistocerca piceifrons | reverse complement strand
CCAAACCAAACCCAACGAAACCAAACCAATCAAAACGAAACGAAACCAAACCAAACCAAACCAAACCAAACCAAACCTAACCTAACCCAACCTAACCTAACGTAACCTAACAAAACCAAACCAAACCAAACCAAACCAAACCCAACCTAACCAAACCTAATCAAACCTAACCTGACCCAACCTAACCTAACCTACCCTAACCTAACATAACCTAACCTAACCTAACCTAACCTAACCCAACACAACCCTACCTAACCCAACCTAAACCCAACCTAACCAAACCAAACCAAACCAAACCAAACCACAACAAACCAATCCAAACCAAACCAAACCAAACCAACACAAACTAAACCAAACCAAACCTAACCTAACCAAACCTAACCAAACCTAACCTAACCTAACCTAACCTAACCTAACCTATCCTTACCAAACCAAACCAAACCAAACCAAACAAATCGAAACCAAAACCAAACCAAACCAAACCATACCAAACCAAACCAAACCTAACCTAAACTAACCTAACCTAACCTAACCTAACCTGACCTAACCTAAACAAACCTAAGCTAACCTAGCCTAACCAAACCTAACCAAACCAAACTAAACCAAACCAACCAAACCAAACCAAACCTAACCTAACCTAACAAAACCAAATCATACCATACCAAACCAAACCAAACCTAACCAAAAATACCCAAGCTAACCTAACCTAACCTAACCTAACCTAACCTAAACTAACCTAACCCAACATAACCTAACCTAACGAAACCAAACCAAACCAAACCAAACCATACCAAACCAAACCAAACCAAACCAAACCAAACCAATCAAAACGAAACGAAACCAAACCAATCCAAACCAAACCAAACCAAACCAAACCTAACCTAACCCAACCTAACGTAACGTAACCTAACAAAACCAAACCTAACAAAACCAAACCAAACCCAACCTAACCAAACCTAATCAAACCTAACCTAACCCAACCTAACCTAACCTACCCTAACCTAACATAACCTAACCTAACCTAACCTAACCTAACCCAACCCAACCCAACCTAACCCAACATAAACCCAAGCTAACCAAACCAATCCAAACCAAACCAAACCACAAGAAACCAATCCAAACCAAACCAAACCAAACCAACACAAACTAAACCAAACCAAACCTAACCTAATCAAGCCTAACCTAACCTAACCTAACCTAACCTAACCTAACCAAACCTAACCAAACCAAACCAAACCAAATCAATGCAAACCTAACCTAACCTAACCTAACCTAAAAAAACCAATCCATACCAAACCAAACCTAACCTAACCTAACCTAACCTAACCTAACCTAACCTAACCTAACCTAACCTAACCTAACCTAACCTTACCTAACCTAACCTAACCTAACATAACCTAACCTAACCTAACCTAACCTATACTATCCTAACCCAACCTAACCTAACCGATCTTAACCAAACCAAACCAAACCAAACCAAACCAAACCAATGCAAACCTAACCTAACGTAACCTAGCCGAAGAAAACCAAACCAAACCAAACCATACCTAACCTAACCTAACCTAACCAAACTTAACCTAACCTTACCTAACCTAACCCAACCTAACCTAACCTTACCAAACCAAACCAAACCAAACCAAACCTAACCAAACCAAACCAAACAAATCGAAACCAAAACCAAACCAAACCAAACCAAACCAAACCAAACCTAACCTAACCTATCATAACCTAACCTAACCTAACCTAACCTAACCTAACCTATTCTAACCTAACCTACCCAAACCTAACCAAACCTAAACAAACCAAACCAAACCAAACCAAACCAAACCTAACCAAACCAAACCAAACCAAAACAAAACAAACCAAACCTAACCAAATCGAATCAAACCTAACCTAACCTAACCTACCCTAACCTAACATAACCTAACCTAACCTAATGTAATGTAACCCAACCCAACCCACCCTAACCCAAAATAAACCCAACCTAACCAAACCAAAGCAAACCAAACCAAACCACACCAAACCAAACCAAACCAAACCAATCCAAAGCGAACCAAACCAAACCAAACAAAACCAAACCAAACCAAACCAAACCTAACCTAACCTAATTTAACATAACCTAACCTAACCTAACCTATCCTATTATAACCTAACCTAACCTAACCAAACCTAACCAAACCAATCCAAATCAAACCAAACCAAACCAAACCTATGCAAACCTAACGTAACGTATTCTAACCTAACAAAACCAAACCAAAGCAAACCAAACCTAACCTAACCTATTGTAACCTAACCTAACCTAACCTAACCTAACTTAAACTAACCTAACCTAACCGAACCTAACCTAACCGAACCTAACGTAACCTAACCTAACCTAACCTAACCCAACTCTACCCAACCTAACCCAATTTAACCTAACCTAACCTAACCTAACTTAACCAAAGCAAACCAAACCAAACCAAACCAAACCAAACCAAACCAAACCTAACATAACCTAACCTAACCTAACCTAACAAAACCAAAACAAACCAAACCAAACCAAACCTAACCAAACCGAACCCAACCTAACCTAATCTGACATAACCTAACCTAACTTAACCTGACCTAACCTAATCTAACCTAACCTAACCTTAACTAACCTATCCTAACCAAACCAAACCAAACCAAACCAAACCAAACAAATCGAAACCAAAACCAAACCAAACCAAACCAAACCTAACCTAACCTGACCTAACCTAACCTAACCTAACCTAACCTGACCTAACCTAAACTAACCTAAGCTAACCTAACCTAACCAAACCTAACCAAGCCAAACCAAACCAAACCAAACTAAACCAAACCAACCAAACCAAAATAAACATAACCTAACCTAACCTAACGTAATGAAACCAAATCATCCCATACCAAACCAAACCAAACCTAACCAGACCTACCCTAGCTAACCTAACCTAACCTAACCTAACCTAAACTAACCTATCCTAACCTAACGAAACCAAACCAAACCAAACCATACCAAACCAAACCAAACCAAACCATACGAAACCAAACCAAACCAAACCAAACCAAACCAAACCAAACCAAACCAAACGAAACCAAACCAATCAAAACGAAACCAAACCAAACCAAACCAAACCAAACCAAACCTAACCTAACCTAACCCAAACTAACCTAACGTAACCTAACAAAACCAGACCAAACCAAACCAAACCAAACCCAACCTAACCAAACCTTATCAAACCTAACCTAACCCAACCTAACCTAACCTACCCTAACCTAACATAACCTAACCTAACCTAACCTATCCCAACCCAACCCAACCTAACCCAACCTAAACCCAACCTAACCATACCAAACCAAACCAAACCAACCACAACAAACCAAACCAAACCAAACCAAACCAAAGCAAACCAACACAAACCAAACCAAACCAAACCTAACCTAATCAAACCTAACCTAACATAACCTAACCTAACCTAACCTAACCTATACTAACCTAACCTAACCAAACCTAACGAAACCAAACGAAACCAAACCAAACCAAACCAATGCAAAACCTAACCTAACCTAACCAAACTTAAGAAAACGAAACCAAACCAAACCAAACCAAACCAAACCTAACCTAACCTAACCTAACCTAACCTAACCTAACCTAACCTAACCTTACCTAACCAAACGAAACCAAACCAAACGAAACCAAACGAAACCAAAACCAAACCAAACCAAACCAACCAAACCAAACCAAACCTAACCTAACCTAACCTAACCTAACCTAACAAAACCAATTCATACCATACCAAACCAAAACAAACCTAACCAAACCTACCCAACCTAACCTAACCTAACCTAACCTAACCTAACCTAACCTAACATAACCTGACAATGCCAAATCATACCATACCAAACCAAACCAAACCTAACCAAACCTACCCAACCTAACCTAACCTAACCTAACCTAACCTAACCTAACCTAACCTAACCAAACCTAACCAAACCTACCCAACCTAACCTAACCTAACCTAACCTAAACTAACCTAAACTAACCTTACCTAACCGAACCAAACCGAACCGAACTGAACCCAACGGAACCGAAAGGAAGCAAACCGAACCGAACCGTACCGAACCGAACCGAACCTAACCTAACCTAACCAAACCTAACCTCACCTCACCTAACCTAATCTAACCTAACCTAAGCTAACCTAACCTAACCTAACCTAACACTAACCAAACCAAACCAAACCAAAACAAACCAAACAAAACCTAACCAGACCTAACCTAACCTAACCTAACCTAACCTAACTTAACCTAACCTAACCTAACCACACCAAACCAAACCAAACGAAACCAAACCAAACCAAACCAAACCAAACCAAACCAAACCAAACCTAACCTAACCTAACCTAAGATAACCTAACCTTACCTAACATGACCTAACCTAACCAAGCCTAACCAAACCAAACCTAACCTAACCTAAAGTAACCTGACCCAACCTAACCGAACCTAACCGAACCAAACCTAACCTAACCTAACCTAACCTAACCTAAATTAACCTAACCTAACCCAACCCAACCTAACCCAAACTAACCTAACTTAATCTAACCTAACCTAACCTAACCTAATCCAACCTAACCAAATTAAACGAAACCAAACCAAACGAAACTAAACCAAACGAAACCAAACGAAACCAAATCAAACCAAAACAAACCATACGAAACCAAACCAAACCAAACCAAACCAAACCAAACCTAACCTAACCTAACCTAACCTAACCTAACCTAACCTAACCTAATCTAACCTAACCTAACTTAATCTAACCTAAACTAACCTATCCTAACCTATCCAAACCTAACCAAACCTAAACAAACCAAAGCAAACCAAACCGAACCAAACCTAACCAAACCAAACCAAGCCAAACCAAAACAAACCAAACCAAACCAAAAAAAAACAAACCAAACCAAACCTAAAATAACCTAACCTAACATAACCTAACCTAACCTAACCTATCCTATCCTAACCTTACCTAACCTAACCAATCCTAACCAAACCAAACCAAACCAAACCAAACCAAACCAATGCAAACCTAACCTAATGTAACATAGCCGGAGAAAACCAAACCAAACCAAACCTAACCTAACCTAACCTAACCAAACCTAACCTAACCTAACCTAACCTATCCTTACCAAACCAAACCAAACCAAACCAAACAAATCGAAACCAAAACCAAACCAAACCAAACCAAACCAAACCTAACCTAACCTAACCTAACCTAACCTAACCTAACCTGACCTAACCTAAACAAACCTAAGCTAACCTAACCTAACCAAACCTAACCAAACAAAACCAAACCAAACCAAACTAAACCAAACCAACCAAACCAAACCAAACCTAACCTAACCTAACAAAACCAAATAATACCATACCAAACCAAACCAAACCTAACCAAAAATACCCAAGCTAACCTAACCTAACCTAACCTAACCTAACCTAAACTAACCTAACCTAACATAACCTAACCTAACGAAACCAAACCAAACCAAACCAAACCATACCAAACCAAACCAAACCAAACGAAACCAAACCAATCAAAACGAAACGAAACCAAACCAAGCCAAACCAAACCAAACCAAACCAAACCTAACCTAACCCAACCTAACCTAACGTAACCTAAAAAAACCAAAACAAACCAAACCAAACCAAACCCAACCTAACCAAACCTAATCAAACCTAACCTAACCCAACCTAACCTAACCTACCCTAACCTAACATAACCTAACCTAACCTAACCTAACCTAACCCAACCCAACCCAACCTAACCCAACTTAAACCCAACCTAACCAAACCAAACCAAACCAAACCAAACCACAAGAAACCAATCCAAAGCAAACAAAACCAAACCAAACCAAACCAACACAAACTAAACCAAACCAAACCTAACCTAATCAAACCTAACCTAACCTAACCTAACCTAACCTAACCTTACCTAACCAAACCTAACCAAACCAAACCAAACCAAATCAATGCAAACCTAACCTAACCTAACCTAACCTAAAAAAACCAAACCATTCCAACCCAAACCTAACCTAACCTAACCTAACCTAACCTTACCTAACCAAACCAAACCAAACCAAACCAAACCAGACCAAACCTAACCAAACCAAACCAAACAAATCGAAACCAAAACCAAACCAAACCAAACCAAACCAAACCAAACCTAACCTAACCTATCATAACCTAACCTAACCTAATCTAACCTAACCTAACCTATTCTAACCTAACCTACCCAAACCTAACCAAACCTAAACAAACCAAACCAAACCAAACCAAACCAAACCTAACCAAACCAAACCAAACCAAAACAAAACAAACCAAACCTAACCAAATCGAATCAAACCTAACCTAACCTAACCTACCCTAACCTAACATAACCTAACCTAACCTAATGTAATGTAACCCAACCCAACCCAACCTAACCCGAAATAAACCCAACCTAACCAAACCAAAGCAAACCAAACCAAACCACACCAAACCAAACCAAACCAAACCAATCCAAAGCGAACCAAACCAAACCAAACAAAACCAAACCAAACCAAACCAAACCTAACCTAACCTAATTTAACATAACCTAACCTAACCTAACCTATCCTATTATAACCTAACCTAACCTAACCAAACCTAACCAAACCAATCCAAACCAAACCAAACCAAACCAAACCTATGCAAACCTAACGTAACGTATTCTAACCTAACAAAACCAAACCAAAGCAAACCAAACCTAACCTAACCTATTGTAACCTAACCTAACCTAACCTAACCTAACTTAAACTAACCTAACCTAACCGAACCTAACCTAACCGAACCTAACGTAACCTAACCTAACCTAACCTAACCCAACTCTACCCAACCTAACCCAATTTAACCTAACCTAACCTAACCTAACTTAACCAAAGCAAACCAAACCAAACCAAACCAAACCAAACCAAACCAAACCTAACATAACCTAACCTAACCTAACCTAACAAAACCAAAACAAACCAAACCAAACCAAACCTAACCAAACCGAACCCAACCTAACCTAATCTGACATAACCTAACCTAATTAACCTGACCTAACCTAATCTAACCTAACCTAACCTTAACTAACCTATCCTAACCAAACCAAACCAAACCAAACCAAACCAAACCAAACAAATCGAAACCAAAACCAAACCAAACCAAACCAAACCTAACCTAACCTGACCTAACCTAACCTAACCTAACCTAACCTGACCTAACCTAAACTAACGTAAGCTAACCTAACCTAACCAAACCTAACCAAGCCAAACCAAACCAAACCAAACTAAACCAAACCAACCAAACCAAAATAAACATAACCTAACCTAACCTAACGTAATGAAACCAAATCATCCCATACCAAACCAAACCAAACCTAACCAGACCTACCCTAGCTAACCTAACCTAACCTAACCTAACCTAAACTAACCTATCCTAACCTAACGAAACCAAACCAAACCAAACCAAACCATACCAAACCAAACCAAACCAAACCATACGAAACCAAACCAAACCAAACCAAACCAAACCAAACCAAACCAAACCAAACGAAACCAAACCAATCAAAACGAAACCAAACCAAACCAAACCAAACCAAACCAAACCTAACCTAACCTAACCCAAACTAACCTAACGTAACCTAACAAAACCAGACCAAACCAAACCAAACCAAACCCAACCTAACCAAACCTTATCAAACCTAATATAACCCAACCTAACCTAACCTACCCTAACCTAACATAACCTAACCTAACCTAACCTATCCCAACCCAACCCAACCTAACCCAACCTAAACCCAACCTAACCATACCAAACCAAACCAAACCAACCACAACAAACCAAACCAAACCAAACCAAACCAAAGCAAACCAACACAAACCAAACCAAACCAAACCTAACCTAATCAAACCTAACCTAACATAACCTAACCTAACCTAACCTAACCTATACTAACCTAACCTAACCAAACCTAACGAAACCAAACGAAACCAAACCAAACCAAACCAATGCAAAACCTAACCTAACCTAACCAAACTTAAGAAAACGAAACCAAACCAAACCAAACCAAACCAAACCTAACCTAACCTAACCTAACCTAACCTAACCTAACCTAACCTAACCTTACCTAACCAAACGAAACCAAACCAAACGAAACCAAACGAAACCAAAACCAAACCAAACCAAAGCAACCAAACCAAACCAAACCTAACCTAACCTAACCTAACCTAACCTAACAAAACCAAATCATACCATACCAAACCAAAACAAACCTAACCAAACCTACCCAACCTAACCTAACCTAACCTAACCTAACCTAACCTAACCTAACATAACCTGACAATGCCAAATCATACCATACCAAACCAAACCAAACCTAACCAAACCTACCCAACCTAACCTAACCTAACCTAACCTAACCTAACCTAACCTAACCTAACCAAACCTAACCAAACCTACCCAACCTAACCTAACCTAACCTAACCTAAACTAACCTAAACTAACCTTACCTAACCGAACCAAACCGAACCGAACTGAACCCAACGGAACCGAAAGGAAGCAAACCGAACCGAACCGTACCGAACCGAACCGAACCTAACCTAACCTAACCAAACCTAACCTCACCTCACCTAACCTAATCTAACCTAACCTAAGCTAACCTAACCTAACCTAACCTAACACTAACCAAACCAAACCAAACCAAAACAAACCAAACAAAACCTAACCAGACCTAACCTAACCTAACCTAACCTAACCTAACTTAACCTAACCTAACCTAACCACACCAAACCAAACCAAACGAAACCAAACCAAACCAAACCAAACCAAACCGAACCAAACCAAACCTAACCTAACCTAACCTAAGATAACCTAACCTTACCTAACATGACCTAACCTAACCAAGCCTAACCAAACCAAACCTAACATAACCTAAAGTAACCTGACCCAACCTAACCGAACCTAACCGAACCAAACCTAACCTAACCTAACCTAACCTAACCTAACCTAAATTAACCTAACCTAACCCAACCCAACCTAACCCAAACTAACCTAACTTAATCTAACCTAACCTAACCTAACCTAATCCAACCTAACCAAATTAAACGAAACCAAACCAAACGAAACTAAACCAAACGAAACCAAACGAAACCAAATCAAACCAAAACAAACCATACGAAACCAAACCAAACCAAACCAAACCAAACCAAACCTAACCTAACCTAACCTAACCTAACCTAACCTAACCTAACCTAATCTAACCTAACCTAACTTAATCTAACCTAAACTAACCTATCCTAACCTATCCAAACCTAACCAAACCTAAACAAACCAAAGCAAACCAAACCGAACCAAACCTAACCAAACCAAACCAAGCCAAACCAAAACAAACCAAACCAAACCAAAAAAAAACAAACCAAACCAAATCTAAAATAACCTAACCTAACATAACCTAACCTAACCTAACCTATCCTATCCTAACCTAACCTAACCTAACCAATCCTAACCAAACCAAACCAAACCAAACCAAACCAAACCAATGCAAACCTAACCTAATGTAACATAGCCGAAGAAAACCAAACCAAACCAAACCTAACCTAACCTAACCTAACCAAACCTAACCTAACCTAACCTAAAATATCCTTACCAAACCAAACCAAACCAAACCAAACAAATCGAAACCAAAACCAAACCAAACCAAACCAAACCAAACCTAACCTAACCTAACCTAACCTAACCTAACCTAACCTGACCTAACCTAAACAAACCTAAGCTAACCTAACCTAACCAAACCTAACCAAACAAAACCAAACCAAACCAAACTAAACCAAACCAACCAAACCAAACCAAACCTAACCTAACCTAACAAAACCAAATAATACCATACCAAACCAAACCAAACCTAACCAAAAATACCCAAGCTAACCTAACCTAACCTAACCTAACCTAACCTAAA
>NW_025728252.1:505473-510473 GCF_021461385.2 Schistocerca piceifrons | reverse complement strand
AACCAAACCTAACCCAACCTAACCTAACCTGACATAACCTAACCTAACTTAACCTAACCTAACCTAATCCAACCTAACCTAACTTTACCTAACCTATCCTAACCAAACCAAACCAAACCAAACCAAACCAAACCAAACCAAACCACACCAAACCAAACCTAACCTAACCTAACCTAATCTAACCTGACCTAACCTAACCTAACCTAACTTAATCTAACCTAAACTAACCTATCCTAACCTATCCAAACCTAACCAAACCTAAACAAACCAAAGCAAACCAAACTGAACCAAACCTAATCAAACCAAACCAAGCCAAACCTAAACAAACCAAACCAAACGAAACCAAACCAAAACAAACCAAACCTAAAATAACCTAACCTAACATAACCTAACCTAACCTAACCTAACCTATCCTAACCTAACCTAACCTAACCAATCCTAACCAAACCAAACCAAACCAAACCAAACCAATGCAAACCTAACCTAACGTAACCTAGCCAAAGAAAACCAAACAAAACCAAACCTAACCTAACCTAACCTAACCTAACCAAACCTAACCTAACCTAACCTAACCTAACCTATCCTTCCCAAACCAAACCAAACCAAACCAAACCAAACCAAACAAATCGAAACCAAAACCAAACCAAACAAAACCAAACAAAACCAAACCAAACCTAACCTAACCTAACCTAACCTAACCTAACCTAACCTGACCTAACCTAAACAAACCTAAGCTAACCTAACCTAACCAAACCTAACCAAACCAAACCAAACCAAACCAAACTAAACCAAACCAACCAAACCAAACCAAACCTAACCTAACCTAACAAAACCAAATCATACCATACCAAATCAAACCAAACCTAACCAAAAATACCCAAGCTAACCTAACCTAACCTAACCTAACCTAACCTAAACTAACCTAACCTAACATAACCTAACCTAACGAAACCAAACCAAACCCAACCAAACCAAACCTTACCAAACCAAACCAAACCAAACGAAACCAAACAAATCAAAACGAAACGAAACCAAACCAAGCCAAACCAAACCAAACCAAACCAAACCTAACCTAACCCAACCTAACCTAACGTAACCTAACAAAACCAAACCAAACCAAACCAAACCAAACCCAACCTAACCAAACCTAATCAAACCTAACCTAACCCAACCTAACCTAACCTACCCTAACCTAACATAACCTAACCTAACCTAACCTAACTTAACCCAACCCAACCCAACCTAACCCAACCTAAACCCAACCTAACCAAACCAAACCAAACAACAACAAACCAATCCAAACCAAACCAAACCAAACCAACACAAACTAAACCAAACCAAACCTAACCTAATCATTCCTAACCGAACCTAACCTAACCTAACCTATACTAACCTAACCTAACCTAACCAAACCTAACCAAACCAAACCAAACCAAATCAATGCAAACCTAACCTACCCTAACCTAATCTAAAAAAACCAAACCATACCAAACCAAACCTAACCTAACCTAACCTAACCTAACCTAACCTAACCTTACCTAACCAAACCAAACCAAACCAAACCAAACCAAACCAAACCAAACCTAACCTAACCTAACCTAACCTAACCTAAAGTAACCTAACCTAACCTAACCAAACCTAACCAAACCAATCCAAACCAAACCTAACCAAACCAAACCAACCAATCCAAACCAAACCTAACCTAACCTAACCTAACCTAACCTAACAAAACCAAATCATACCATACCAAACCAAAACAAACCTAACCAAACCTACCCAACCTAACATAACCTAACCTAACCTAACCTAACCTAACAAAACCAAATCATACCATACCAAACCAAACCAAACCTAACCAAACCTACCCAACCTAACCTAACCTAACCTAACTTAACCTAACCTAACCTGACCTAACCTAACCTAACCTAACTTAATCTAACCTAACCTAACCTATCCTAACCTATCCAAACCTAACCAAACCTAAACAAACCAAAGCAAACCAAACCGAACCAAACCTAACCAAACCAAACCAAGCCAAACCAAAACAAACCAAACCAAACCAAACCTAAAATAACCTAACCTAACCTAATCTAACCTAACCTAACCTTACCAAACCAAACCAAACCAATCCAAACCATACCAAACAAATCGAAACCAAAACCAAACCAAACCAAACCAAACCAAACCAAACCAAACCTAACCTAACATAACCTAACATAACCTAACCTAAACAAACCTAAGGTAACCGAACCCAACCAAACCTAACCAAAGCAAACCAAACCAAACCAAACTAAATCAAACCAACCAAACCAAACCAAACCTAACCTAACCTAACCTAACCTAACAAAACCAAATCATACCATACCAAACCAAACCAAACCTAACCAAACCTACCCAAGCTAACCTAACCTAACCTAACCTAAACTAACCTAACCTTACCTAACCTAACCTAACGAAACCAAACCAAACCAAACCAAACCAAAGCATACCAAACCAAACCAAACCAAACGAAACCAAACCAATCAAAACGAAACGAAACCAAACCAAACCAAACCAAACCAAACCTAACCTAACCCAACCTAACCTAACGTAACCTAACAAAACCAAACCAAACCAAACCAAACCAAACCCAACCTAACCAAACCTAATCAAACCTAACCTGACCCAACCTAACCTAACCTACCCTAACCTAACATAACCTAACCTAACCTAACCTAACCTAACCCAACCCAACCCTACCTAACCCAACCTAAACCCAACCTAACCAAACCAAACCAAACCAAACCAAACCACAACAAACCAATCCAAACCAAACCAAACCAAACCAACACAAACTAAACCAAACCAAACCTAACCTAATCAAACCTAACCTAACCTAACCTAACCTAACCTAACCTATACTAACATAACCTAACCAAACCTAACCAAACCAAACCAATGCAAACCGAACCTAACCTAACCTAACCTAAAAAAACCAAACCAAACCTAACCTAACCTAACCTAACCTAACCTCACCTAACCTAACCTAACCTTACCTAACCAAACCAAACCAAACCAAACCAAACGAAACCAAAACCAAACCAAACCAAACCAAACCAAACCAAACCAAACCAAACCAAACCTAAATTAACCTAACGTAACCTAATCTAACCTAACCTAACCTAAAGTAACCTAACCTATCCTAACCTAACCAAACCTAACCAAACCAATCTTAACCAAACCAAACCAAAACAACCAAACCAAACCAAACCAACCAAACCAAACCAAACCTAACCTAACCTAACCTAACCTAACCTAACAAAACCAAATCATACCATACCAAACCAAACCAAACCTAACCAAACCTACCCAACCTAACCTAACCTAACCTAACCTAACCTAACCTGACCTAACCTAACCTAACCTAACTTAATCTAACCTAACCTAACCTATCCTAACCTATCCAAACCTACCCAAACCTAAACAAACCAAAGCAAACCAAACCGAACCAAACCTAACCAAACCAAACCAAGCCAAACCAAAACAAACCAAACCAAACGAAACCAAACCAAACCAAACCTAAAATAACCTAACCTAACATAACCTAACCTAACCTAACCTAACCTACCCTAACCTAACCTAACCTAACCAATCCTAACCAAACCAAACCAAACCAAACCAAACCAATGCAAACCTAACCTAACGTAACCTAGCCGAAGAAAACCAAACCAAACCAAACCTAAGCTAACCTAACCTAACCAAACCAAACCAAACCAAACCAAACCAAACCTAACCTAACCTAACCTAACCTAACCTAACCTGACCTAACCTAAACAAACCTAAGCTAACCTAACCTAACCAAACCTAACCAAACCAAATTAAGACAAACCAAACTAAATCAAACAAACCAAACCAATCCAAACCTAACCTAACCTAACCTAACCTAACAAAAGCAAATCATACCATACCAAACCAAACCAAACCTAACCAAACCTACCCAAGCTAACCTAACCTAACCTAACCTAACCTAACCTAAACTAACCTAACCTAACCTAACCTAACCTAACGAAACCAAACCAAACCAAATCAAACCAAACCATACCAAACCAAACCAAACCAAACCTAACCAAACCACAACAAACCAATCCAAACCAAAACAAACCAAACCAAACCAAACCAACACAAACTAAAAAAACCAAACCTAACCTAATCAAACCTAACCTAACCTAACCTAACCTAACCTATACTAACCTAACCTAACCTAACCAAACCTAACCAAACCAAACCAAACCAAACCAATGCAAACCTAACCCAACCTAACCTAACCTAAAAAAACCAAACCAAACCAAACCAAACCTAACCTAACCTAACCTAACCTAACCTAACCTTACCTAACCAAACCAAACCAAACGAAACCAAAACCTAACCAAACCAAACCACACCAAACCAAACCAAACCAAACCTAACCTAACCTAACCTAACCTAACCTAACCTAAACTAACCTAACCTAACCGAACCTAACCAAACCTAACCAAACCAATCCAAACCAATCCAAACCAAACCAACCAAACCAAACCAAACCTAACCTAACCTAACCTAATCTAACCTAAAAAAACCAAATCATACCATACCAAACCAAAACAAACCTAACCAAACCTACCCAACCTAACCTAACCTAACCTAACCTAACCTAACCTAACCTAACAAAACCAAATCATACCATACCAAACCAAACCAAACCTAACGAAACCTACCCAACCTAACCTAACCTAACCTAACCTAACCTAAACTAACCTTACCGAACCGACCCAAACCGAACTGAACTGAACAGAACGGAACCGAACGGAACCGAACCGAACCGAACCGAACCGAACCGAACCGAACCGAACCTAACCTAACCTAAGCAAACCTAACTTCACCTCACCTAAACCAATCTAACCTAACCTAACCTAACCTAACCTAACCTAACACTAACCAAACCAAACCAAAACAAACCAAACAAAACCTAACCTAACCTAACC
>NW_025728252.1:462973-470473 GCF_021461385.2 Schistocerca piceifrons | reverse complement strand
AAACCAAACCAAACCAAAGCAAACCAAACCTAACCTAACCTAACCTAACCTGACCTAACTTAACCTAACCTAACCTTACCAAACCAAACCAAACCAAACTAAACCAAACCAAACCTAACCTAACCTAACCTTACCTAACATAACCTTACCTAACGTAACATAACCTATCCTAAACTAAGCTAACCGAATCGAACCAAACCGAACCGAACCGAACCGAGCGGACCGAACGTAACGGAACCGAACCGAACAGAAACGAACCGAACCGAACCGAACCGAACCTAACCTAACCTAACCTAACTTAACCTAACCTAACCTCACCTCACCTCACCTAACCTAACCTAACCTATCCTAATCTAACCTAACCTAACCTAACCTAACCAAACCAAACCAAATCAAACCAAACCAAACCAAACCAAACTAAACAAAACCTAACCTCACCTAACCTAACCTAACCTAACCACATCTACCCAAACCAAACCAAACCAAACCAGACCAAACCAAAACAAACCTAACCAAACCAAACCAAACCAAACCAAACCAAACGAAACCAAACCAAACGAAACCAAACCAAACCAAACTTAACCTAACCTAAACTACTCTAACCTAACCTAACCTAACATAACCTAACCGAACATAACCTAACCTAACCTAACCTGAGCTGACTTAACCTAACCTAAAGTAACCTAACCTAAACTAACCTAACCGAATCTAACCAAACCAAACCAAACCAAACCAAACCAAACCAAACCAACGAAACCAAACCAAACCAAACCAAACCAAACCAAACGAAACCACACGAAACCAAACCAAACCTAACCTAACCTAACCTAACCTAACCTAACCTAACCTAACCTAACCTAACCTAACCTAACCTAACCAAACCAAACCAAACAGATCCTCACCATACGAAACCAGACCAAACCAAACCAAACCAAACCAAACCAAACCTAACCTATCCTAACCTAAACCAACCTAACCTAACCTGACATAACCTAACCTAACTTAACCTAACCTAACCTAACCTAACCTAAACCAACCTAACCTAACCTAACCTAACCTAACCTAACCTAATTTAATCAACCCTAACCTAATGTAACCTAACCTAACCTAACCCAACCCAACCCAACCCAACACAACCCAAGCAAACGCAACCCAACACAACCCAACCCAACGCAACCCAACAAAACACAACCCAACACAACACAACCCAACCCAATGCAACCCAACCCAACCCAAACCAACCCAACCCAACCCAACCCAACCCAACCCAACTCAACCGAGCCTAACCTAGCCTAAACTAAACTAGCCTACCCTATCCTAGCCTAGCATAGCCTAGCCTAGCCTAGCCTAACCTAGCCTAGCATAGCCTAGCCTAGCCTAACCTAACCTAGCCTAACCTAACCTAACCTAACATAACCTAACCTTACCTCACCTAACCTAACCCAACCTAATCTAACCCACCCTAACCTAACCTAACCTAACCTAACCTAACCTAACCAAACCAAACCGACCAAACCAAACCAAACCTAACCTAACCTAACCTAACCTAACAAAACCAAATCATACCATACCAAACCAAACCAAACCTAACCAAACCTACCCAACCTAACTAAACCTAACATAACCTAACCTAACCTAACCTAACCTAACCTAACCTAACCTAACGAAACCAAACCAAACCAAACCAAACCAAACCAAACCAAACCACACCAAAACAAACCAAACCAAACGAAACAAAACCAAACCAAACGAAACCGAACCAAACCAAAGAAACCAAACCAAACCAAACCAAACTAAACCATACCAAACCAAACCTAACCTAACCTATCGTAACCTAACCTAACCTAACCTAACCAAACCAAACCAAACCAAACCAAACCAAACCAAACCTAACCTAAACTAACCTAACATATCCAAACCAGATCAAACCCAACCAAACCAGACCATACCAAAACAAATCAAACCAGACCAGACCAAACCAAGCCAAACCTAACCAAACAAAACCAAGCCAAACCAAACCAAACCAAACCAAACCTAACCTAACCTAACCTAACCTAACCTAACCTAACCTAACCTAACAAATACAAACCAAACCAAACCAAACCAAACCTAACCTAACCTAACCTAACATAACCTAACCTTACCTAACATAACCTAACCTAAACTAACCTATCCGAACCGAACCAAACCGAACCGAACCGAACCAAACGGAACCGAACGGAACAGAACCGAACCGAAGCGAACCGAACGGAACCAAACCGAACCGAACCGAACCTAACCTAACCTAACCTAACCTAACCTCACCTCACCTAACTTAACCTAACCTAACCTAACCTAACCTAACCTAACCTAACCAAACCAAACCAAACCAAACCAAACCAAACAAAACCAAACAAAACCTAACCTAACTTAACCTAACCTAACCTAACCTAACCTAAAAACACCTAACCAAACCAAACCAAACCAAACCAAACCAAAGCAAACCTAACCTAACCTAACCTATTTTAACCTAACAAAACGAAACCAAAGCAAACCAAACCAAACCAAACAATACCTAACCTAACCTAACCTAACCTAACCTAACCTAAACTAACCTAACCGAATTGAACCAAACAGAACCGAACCGAACCGAACGGAACCGAACGGAACGGAACCGAACCGTACCGAACCAAACGGAACCGAACCGAGCCGAACCGAACCTAACCTAAACTAACCTAACCTAACCTCACCTAACCTAACCTAACCAAACCAAACCAAACCAAACCAAGCCAAACCTATCCTAAACTAACCTAACTGTACCTAACATAACCAAACCTGATCAAACCTAACCAAACCAGACCAAACCAAAACAAACCAAACCAGACCAGACCAAACCAAGCCAAACCTAACCAAACCAAACCAAACCAAACCAAACCAAACCAAACGAACCAAACCTAACCTAACCTAACCTAACCTAACCTAAACTTACCAAACCAAACCAAACCAAACCAAACCAAACCTAACCTAACCTAACCTAACCTAACATAACCTAACCTAACGTAACCTAACCTATCCTAAACTAAGCTAACCGAATCCAACCAAACCGAACCGAACCGAACCGAGCGGAACCGAACGGAACGGAACCGAACCGAACCGAAACGGACCGAACCGAACCGAACCGAACCTAACCTAACCTAACCTAACCTAACCTAACCTAACCTCACCTCACCTAACCTAACCTAACCTATCCTAATCTAACCTAACCTAACCTATCCTAACCAAACCAAACCAAATCAAACCAAACGAAACCAAACCAAACAAAACCCTACTTCACCTAACCTAACCTAACCTAACCACACTTAACCAAACCAAACCAAACCAAACCAAACCAAACCAAAACAAACCAAACCAACCCAAACCAAACCAACCAAACCAAACCAAACCAAAACCAAACCAAACCAAACCAAACTTAACCTAACCTAAACTAATCTAACCTAACCTAACCTAAGCTAACCTAACATAACCTAAAGTAACCTAACCTAAACTAACCTAACCAAACCTAACCAAACCAAACCAAACCAAACCAAACCAAACAAAACCAACGAAACCAAACCAAATCTAACCTAACCTAACCTAATAAAACCAAATCAAACCAAACCAAACCCAAACAAACCTACCCAACCTAACCTAACCTAACCCAACCTAACATAACCTAACCTAACCTAACCTAACCTAACCTAACCTAACGAAACCAAACCAAACCAAACCAAACCAAACCAAACCAAACGAAGCGAAACCAAACCAAACCAAACCAAACCAAACCAAACAAAACGAAACCAAACCAAACCTAACCTAACCTAACCTAACCTAACCTAACCAAACCTAACCTAACCTAACCTAACCTAACCACACCTACCCAAACCAAACCAAACCAAAGCAAACCTAACCTAACCTAACCTAACCTGTTTTAACCTAACAAAACAAAACCAAACAAAACCAAACCAAACCAAACAAAACCTAACCTAACCTAACCTAACCTAAGCTAACCTAACCGAACCTAACCGAACCTAACTGAACCGAAACTAACCTAACCTAACCTAACCTAACCTAACCTAACCTAACCTAACCTAACCTAACCTTCCCTAACCTAACCCAACCCAAACCAAGCTAACCCAAACTAACTTAACCTGACCTAACCCAACCTAACCTAACATAACCAAACCAAACCAAACCAAACCAAACCAAACCAAACCAAAATAAACCAAACTAAACGAAACCAAACTAAACGAAACCAAACCAAACCAAACCAAACGAAACCAACCAAACCAAACCAAACCAAACCAAAGCAAACCAAACCAAACGAAACCTAACCTAATCTAACCTAACCTAACCTAACCCAACCTAACCTAACCCAAACCAACCCAACCAAACCCATCCTAACATAACCTAACCTAACCTAACCTAACCTAACCTAACCTAACCAAACCAAATCAAACAGAACCACACCATACGAAACCAGACCAAACCAAACCAAACCAAACCTTACCTAACCTAACCTAACCTAACCTAACCTAACCTAACCTATCCTAACCTAACCCAACCTAACCTAACCTAACCTTATCTAACCTATCCCAACTTAATTCAACAAAACCTAACCAAACCCAACCAAACCAAACCAAACCTAACCTAACCTAACCTAAGCTAACCTAGCAATACCAAACCAAACCAAACCAAACCAAACCTAACCAAACCTAACCCAACCTAACCTAACCTGACATAACCTAACCTAACTTAACCTAACCTAACCTAATGTAACCTAACCTAACGTAACCTAACCTAACCAAACCTAACCTAACCTAACCTAATTTAATCAACCCTAACCTAATGTAACCTAACCTAACCTAACCCAACCCAACCCAACCCAACACAACCCAAGCAAACGCAACCCAACACAACCCAACCCAATGCAACCCAACAAAACACAACCCAACACAACACAACCCAACCCAATGCAACCCAACCCAACCCAAACCAACCCAACCCTACCCAACCCAACCCAACCCAACCCAACTCAACCGAGCCTAACATAGCCTAAACTAAACTAGCCTACCCTATCCTAGCCTAGCATAGCCTAGCCTAGGCTAGCCTAACCTAGCCTAGCATAGCCTAGCCTAGCCTAACCTAACCTAGCCTAACCTAACCTAACTTAAACTAACCTAACCTTACCTCACCTAACCTAACCTAACTTAACCTAACCTAACCCAACTCAACCCAACCTACCCCAAACTAACCTAACCTAACCTAACCCAACCTAACCTAACCTAACCTAACCAAACCAAACTAACCCAAACCAAACCAAAAAAAATAAACCAAACTAAACAAAACCAAACCAAACAAAACAAAACCAAACCAAAAAAACGAAACCAACCAAACCAAACAAAACCATACCAAACCAAACCAAACCAAATCAAACCTAACCTAATCTAACCTAACCTAACCTAACCTAACCTAACCCAAACCAACCCAACCAAACCCAACCTAACCTAACCTAACCTAATCTAACCTAAACTAATCTAACCTAACCAAACCAAACCAAACCATACGAAACCAGAACAAACCAAACCAAACCAAACCAAACCAAACCAAACCTTACCTACCATAACCAAACCTAACCTAACCTAACCTAACCTAACCTCACCTAACCTAACCTAACCTAACCTAACCTAACCTAACCTAACCTAACTTAATTCAACAAAACCTAACCAAACCAAACCAAACCAAACAAAACAAAACCGGACGTATCCGAACGGAACGGATCGAACCAAACCGAACCGAACCGAACCGAACCTAACCTAACCTAACCTAACCTAACCTCACCTCACCTCACCTAACCTAACCTAAATTGACCTAACCTAACCTAACCTAACCAAACCAATTCAAACCAAACCAAACCAAACCAAACAAAACCTAACCTCACCTAACCTAACCTAACCACACCTAACCAAATCAAACCAAACCAAACGAAACAAAACCAAACCAAACCAAACCAAACCAAACCAAACGAAACCAAAACCAAACCAAACCAAACCAAACCAAACTTAACCTAACCTAAACTAACCTAACCTAACCTAACCTAACCTAATCTAACCTAACCTAACCTAACCTAACCTACCCAAACCTAACCAAACCTAATCAAACCAAACCAAACCAAACCAAACCAACGAAACCAAACCAAAGCAAACCTAACCTAGCCTAACCTAACCTATATTAACGTAACAAAACCAAACCAAACCAAACCAAACAAAACCTAACCTAACCTAACCTAACCTACCCTAACCCAACCTAACCTAACCTAACGGAACTGAACCTAACCTAACCTAACCTAATCTAACCTAACGTAACCTAACCTAACCTAAAGTAACCTAACCTAACCTAACCTAACCAAACCCAACCAAACCAAACCACACCATACCAAAAATAACCAAACCAACCAAACCAACCAAACCTAACCTAACCTAACCTAACAAAACCAAATCATACCATACCAAACCAAACCAAACCTAACCAAACCTACCCAACCTAACCTAACCTAACCTAACCTAACCTAACCTAACCTAACGAAACCAAACCAAACCAAACCAAACCAAAACAAACCAAACCAAACCAAACGAAACGAAACCAAACCAAACGAAACCAAACCAAACCAAACCAAACCAAACTAAACCAAACCAAACCAAACCAAACCAAACCAAACCAAACCTAACCTAACCTAACCTAACCTAACCTAACCTAACCTTACCTAACCTAACTTAACCTAATCTAACCAAACGAAACCAAACCAAACCAAACCAAACCAAACCAAAGCAAACCTAACCTAACCTAACCTAACCTATTTTAACCTAACAAAACAAAACGAAACCAAACCAAACCAAACCAAACAAAACCTAACCTAACCTAACCTAACGTAACCTAACCTAACCTAACCTAACCTAACCTAACCAAACCAAACCAAACCAAAACAAACCAAACGAAACCAAACAAAACCAAACCAAACCAAACCAAACCAAACATAACCTAACCTAACCTAACCTAACCTAACCAAACCAAACCAAACCAAACCAAACCAAGCCAAACCTAACCTAAACTAACCTAACCGAACCTAACATAACCAAACCAGATCAAACCTAACCAAACCATACCACACCAAAACAAACCAAACCAGACCAGACCAAACGAAGCCAAACCTAACCAAACCAAACCAAACCAAACCAAACGAAACCAAACCTAACCTAACCTAACCTAACCTAACCTAACCTAACCTAACCTTACCAAACCAATCCAAACCAAACCAAACCAAACCTAACCTAACCTAACCTAACCTAACATAACCTAACCTAACGTAACCTAACCTATCCTTAACCAAGCTAACCGAATCGAACCAAACCGAACCGAACCGAACCGAGCGGAACCGAACGGAACGGAACCGAACCGAACCGAAACGAACCGAACCGAACCGAACCT
>NW_025728252.1:395473-397973 GCF_021461385.2 Schistocerca piceifrons | reverse complement strand
CCTAACCTAACCTAACCTAATGAAACCAAATCAAACCAAACCAAACCAAACCAAACCCAATCAAACCCACCCAGCCTAACCTAACCTAACCTAACCTAACATAACCTAACCTAACCTAACCTAACCTAACCTAACCTAACGAAACCAAACCAAACCAAACCAAACCAAACCAAACCAAACCAAAGCAAACCAAACCAAACCAAACGAAACGAAACCAAACCAAACCAAACCAAACCAAACCAAACCAAACCAAACCAAACCAAACGAAACGAAACCAAACCTAACCTAACCTAACCTAACCTAACCTAACCTAACCTAACCTAACCTAACCACACCTACCCAAACCAAACCAAACCAAACCAAACCAAACCAAAGCAAACCTAACCTAACCTAACCTAACCTGTTTTATCCTAACAAAACAAAACCAAACAAAACCAAACCAAACCAAACAAAACCTAACCTAACCTAACCTAACCTAACCTAACCTAACCTAACCTAACCGAACCTAACCGAACCGAACCTAACCTAACCTAACCTAACCTAACCTAACCTAACCCAACCCAAACCAACCTAACCCAAACTAACTTAACCTAACCTACCCAACGTAACCTAACCTAACCAAACCAAAAAAAACCAAACCAAACCAAACCAAACCAAATCAACATAATCCAAACTAAACGAAACCAAACCAAACCAAACCAAACCAAAAAAAACCAACCAACCCAAACCAAACGAAACCAAACCAAACCAAACCAAACGAAACCTAACCTAATCTAACCTAACCTAACCTAACCCAACCTAACCTAACCCAAACCAACCCAATCAAACCCAACCTAACCTAACCTAACCTAACCTACCCTAACCAAACCAAACCAAACAGAACCACACCATACGAAACCAGACCAAACCAAACCAAACCAAACCAAACCAAACCAAACCTTACCTAACCTAACCTAACCTAACCTAACCTAACCTAACCTCTCCTAACCTAACCCAACCTAACCTAACCTAACCTAATCTAACCTATCCTAACTTAATTCAACAAAACCTAACCAAATCAAACCAAACCAAACCAAACCTAACCTAACCTAACCTAAACCAACCTAACCTAACCTGACATAACCTAACCTAACTTAACCTAACCTAACCTAATTTAATCAACCCTAACCTAATGTAACCTAACCTAACCTAACCCAACCCAACCCAACACAACACAACCCAAGCAAACGCAACCCAACACAACCCAACCCAACGCAACCCAACAAAACACAACCCAACACAACACAACCCAACCCAATGCAACCCAACCCAACCCAAACCAACCCAAACCAACCCAACCCAACCCAACCCAACTCAACCGAGCCTAACCTAGCCTAAACTAAACTAGCCTACCCTATCCTAGCCTAGCATAGCCTAGCCTAGCCTAGCCTAACCTAGCCTAGCATAGCCTAGCCTAGCCTAACCTAACCTAGCCTAACCTAACCTAACCTAACATAACCTAACCTTACCTCACCTAACCTAACCCAACCTAATCTAACCCACCCTAACCTAACCTAACCTAACCTAACCTAACCTAACCAAACCAAATCAAACCAAACCAAATCAAACCAAACCAAACCAGACCAAACCAAACCAACCCAAACCAAACCTAACCTAACCAAACCTAACCTAACCTGACCTAACCTAACCTAACCTAACATAATCTAATCTAACCTAACCTAACCTAACCTACCCAAACCTAACCAAACATAACCAAACCTAACCAAATTAAACCAAACCGAACCAAACCAAACCAACCAAACCAAACCAAACCAAACCTAACCTAACCTAACCTAACAAAACCAAATCATACCATACCAAACCAAACCAAACCTAACCAAACCTACCCAACCTAACCAAACCTAACATAACCCAACCTAACCTAACCTAACCTAACCTAACCTAACCTAACCTAACGAAACCAAACCAAACCAAACCAAACCAAACCAATCCAAACCAAACCAAACCAAACCAAAACAAAACAAACCAAACCAAACGAAACCAAACCAAACCAAACGAAACCAAACCAAACTAAAGAAACCAAACCAAACCAAACCAAACCAAACCTAACCTAACCTAACCTAACCTATCGTAACCTAACCTAACCTAACCTAACCAAACCAAACCAAACCAAACCAAACCAAACCAAACCAAACCAAACCTAACCTAAACTAACCTAACATAACCAAACCAGATCAAACCCAACCAAACCAGACCATACCAAAACAAATCAAACCAGACCAGACCAAACCAAGCCAAACCTAACCAAACAAAACCAAGCCAAACCAAACCAAACCAAACCAAACCTAACCTAACCTAACCTAACCTAACCTAACCTTACCTAACAAATACAAAACCAAACCAAACGAAACCAAACCAAACCAAACGAAACCAAACCAAACTAAAGAAACCAAACCAAACCAAACCAAACCAAACCAAACCTAACCTAACATAACCTAAC
>NW_025728252.1:305473-367973 GCF_021461385.2 Schistocerca piceifrons | reverse complement strand
TTAATTGTATCGTTCAGGGCCTCCTAATGACGATGGATCTCTCAAATTGCGTCGCGATTCAATACATCGTCCTCCAGCCGGTTTGTCTCCAAGCGTCTATTGCTGCCTGGGGCACCTTATGATCGTTCACCTGTGAGTCTAGATTTTCAAATCCGACGCGAAACTGATTGTTAATTGTAACGTTCAGGGCCTCCTAATGACGATGGAACACTAAGATTGTGTGTGAGTCAATACATCAACCTCCAGCCGACTTGCCTACAAGGGGATATTGCCACCTCGGGCTCCATGTGGCCCGTCTCGTGTGAGTCTAGATTTTCGAATCCGACGCGAAACTGATAGTTAATTATAACGTTCAGGGCCTCCTAATGACAATGGAACACTGAAATTGCGTCAAGATTCAATACATCGGAATCCAGCTAACTTGTCTCCAACGCGCTGTTGCTGCCTCGGGCACCTTATGGTCGTTCTCCTGTGAGTCTAGATTTTCGAATCCGACGCAAAAATGAGAGTTAATTGTAACGTTCAGGGCCTCCTAATAACGATGGAACACTCAAATTTCGTCGAGATTCAATACGTCGCCATTCAGCCGATTTGTCTCCAAGGGGATATTGCTGCCTAGGGCAACATATGGTTGGTCTCCTGTGTGTCTAGATTTTCGAATCAGACGCAAAAATGATAGTCAATTGTTACGTTCAGCGACTCCTAATGACGATGGAACACTCAATTTGCGTCGAGAGTCAATACATGGACCTCCAGCCCACTTGTCTAGAAGGGTATTTGCTGCCTCGGGTTCCATGTGTGCCGTGTCCTGTGAGTCTAGATTTTCGAATCCGACGATATACTGATAGTTAATTGTAACGTTCAGAGCCTCCTAATGACGATGGAACACTCAAATTCCGTCGTGATCCAATACATCGTCCTCCAGCCGACTTGTCTCCAAGGGTCAATAGCTACCTCGGGCACCTTATGATCGTTCTGCTGTGAGTCTAGATTTTGGAACCCGACGCAAAACTGATAGTTAATTGTAACGATCAGGGCCTCCTAATGACCATGGAACACTCTAATTGAGTCGGGATTCAATACATCCTCCTCCAGCCGACTTGTCTCCAAGGGGATTTTACTGCATCGGGCTGCATGTGGTCCGTCTCCTGTGAGTCTAGATTTTCGAATCCGACGCGAAACTGATAGTTAATTGTAACGTTCAGGGCCTCCTAATGACGATGGAACACTCAAATTGCGTCCAGATTCAATACATCGGCCTCCAGCCGACTTGTCTCCAAGGGTCTATTGCTGCCTCGGACGCCTTATGGTCGTTCTCCTGTGGGTCTAGATTTTCGAATCCGACGCAAAAATGATAGTTAATTGTAACGTTCAGTGCCTCCTAATGACGAAACACTCAAATTGCGTCGAGATTAATTACATCGTCCTCCAGCCGACTTGTCTCCATGAGGATATTACTGCCTCGGGCCTCTTTTGTTCGCTCTCCTGTGAGTCTAGATTTTCGAATCCGGCGCGAAACTGTTAATTGTAACGTTCAGGGTTTCCTAATGACGATGGAACACTCAAATTGCGTCGAGATTCACTACATCGGCCTCCAGCCGACTTGTCTCCAAGGGTCTATTGCTGCCTTGGGCACCTTATGGTCGTTCTCCTGTGAGTCTAGATTTTCGAATCCGAGGCAAAAATGATAGTTAATTGTAACGTTCAGGGCCTCCTAATGACGATGGAACACTCAAATTGCGTCGAGATTAAATACATCGTCCTCCAGCCGACTTGTCTCCATGGGGATATTACTACCTCGGGCCTCTTATGTTCGCTCTCCAGTGAGTCTAGATTTTCGAATCCGACGCGAAACTGATTGTTAATTGTAACGTTCAGGGCTTCCTAATGCCCGAGGCAGCAATAGACCCTTGGAGACAAGTCGGCTGAAGGACGTTGAATTGATTCTCAACGCAATTTGAGTCTTTCATCGTCATTAGGAGGCCCTGAATGTTACAATTAACAATCAGTTTTGCGTCGAATTACAAAATGTAGACTCACAGGAGAACGACCATAAGCTGCCCGAGGCAGCAATAGACCCGTGGAGACAAGTCGGCTGAGGGCGCTGTATTGAATCTCGACGCAATTTGAGTGTTCCATCGTCATTAGGTGGCCCTGAACGTTTCAAATAACTATCAGTTTTGCGTCGGATTTGAAAATCTAGACTCACAGGAGAACGACCATAAGGTGCCCAAGGCAGCAATAGACCCTTTGAGACAAGTCGGCTGAAGAACGATGTATTGAATCTCGACGCAATTTGAATGTTCCATCGTCATTAGGAGGTGCTGAACGTTGCAATTAACTATCAGTTTCGCGTCGGATTCAAAATTCTAGTCTCACCGGAGAACCACCATAAGGTGCCCGAGGCAGCAATAAACCCTTGGAGACAAGTCGGCTGAAGAACGATGTATTGAATCTCGACGCAATTTGAATGTTTCATCGTAACTAGGAGGCCCTGAATGTTACAATCAACTATCAGTTTTTCTTCGGATTCGAAAATCTAGACTCACTGGAGACGGACCATAAGGTGCACGAAGCAGCAATATCCCCTTGGGGACCAGTCCGCTGGAAGACGATGTATTGAGTCGCGACGCAATTAGAGTGCCCCATCGTCATTAGGAGGCCCTGAACGTTACAATTAACTATCAGTTTCGCGTCTGATTCGAAAATCTAGACTCACAGGAGAAGGACCATATCCGCCCGAGGCAGCAATATCCCCTTGGAGACAAGTCGGCTGGAGGACGGTGTATTGGATCGCGACGCAATTTGAGTGTTCCATCGTATCTAGGAGGCATGAATGTTACAATTAACTATATGTTTTTCGTCGGATTCGAAAATCTATACTCACTGGAGACGGACTATAAGGTTCCGAAAGCTGCAAAATCCCGTTGGGGACCAATCCGCTGGAAGACGATGTATTGGATCGCGACGCAATTTGAGTGTTCCATCGTTATTAGGAGGCCCTGAACGTTACAATTAACAATCAGTTTTGCGTGGGGTTCGAAAATCTAGACTCACAGGAGAACGATCATATAGTGCCCGAGGCAGCAATAGACCCTTGGAGACAAGTCGCCTGGAGGACGATGTATCGGATCCCGACGCAGTTTGAGTGTTCCATCGTCATTAGGAGGCCCTGAACGTTAGAATTAACTATCAGTTTAGCGTCGGATTCGAAAATCTAGACTCACAGGAGAATGATCATATGGTGCCCGAGGCAGCAATGGACCCTTGGAGACAAGTCGGCTGAAGGACGATGTATAGAAACTGGACGCAATTTCGGTGTTCCATCGTCTTTAGGAGGCCCTGAACTTTACAATTAAGTATAAGTTTTTCGTCGGATTCGAAAATCTAGACTCACTGGAGACGGACCATAAGGTTCCGGAAACAGCAATATCCCCTTGGAGACCAGGCCGCTGGAGGACAATGTATTGGATCGCGACGCATTTTGAGTGCTCCATCGTCTATAGGAGACCCTGAACTTTACAATTAACTATCAGTTATGCGTCGGGTATGAAAATCTAGACTCACAGGAGAACGACCATAAGGTGCCCGAGGCAGCAATAGACCTTTGGAGTCATGTCGGCTGGAGGACGATGTATTGACTCTCGACGCAATTTGAGTGTTCCATCGTCATTAGGAGGCCCTGAACATTACAATTAACAATCAGTTTTGCATCGGATTAGAAAATCTAGACTCACAGGAGAACGACCATAAGGTGCCCGAGGCAGCGATATCCCTCTGGAGAAAAGTCGGCAGGAGGACGATGTAGTGAATCTCGACGCAATTTGAGTGTTCCATCGTCATTAGGATGTGCTGAACGTTGCAATTAACTACCATATTTGCGTCGGATTCGTAATTCTAGACTCACAGGTAAAGGACCATATGGTGCCGAGGCAGCAATATCCCCTTCAAGGCAATTCGGCTGGAGGTCGATGTATTGAATCTCGACGCAATTTGAGTGATCCATCGTCGATAGGAGGCCCGGAGAATAACAATTAACTGTCAGTTTTTCGTCGGATTCTAAAGTCTAGACTCACAGGGGAACGAATATAAGGTGCCCGAGGCAGCCATAGACCCTTGTAGACAAATCGGCTGAATGCCGATGTATTGAATCTCGACGCAATTTGAGTGTTCCGTCGTCATTAGAAGGCCCTGAACGTTACAATTAACTATCATTTTTGCGTCGGATTCGAAAATCTAGACAACCAGGAGAACGAACATAAGGTGCCCGAGGCAGCAATAGACACTTCAGACAAGTCGGCTGGAAAACGATGTATTGACTCTCGAGGCAATTTGAATGATCCATCGTATTTAGGAGGCCCTGAATGTTACAATTAACTATCAGTTTTACGTCGGATTCGAAAATCTAGACTCACTGGAGACGGACCATAAGGTGCCCGACTCAGCAATATCCCCTAGGAGACCAGTCCGCTGGAGGACGATGTATTGAATCGCGACGCAATTTGAGTGTTCCATCGTCATTATGAGGCCCTGATCGTTACAATTAACTAACTCTTTTGCGCCGGATTCGAAAATCTAGACTCATAGGAGAACGACCATAAGGAGCCCGAGGCAGCAATAGACTCTTGGTGACAAGTTGGCTGAAGGACGATGTGTTGCATCTCGACGCAATTTGAGTGTCCCATCGTCATTAGGAGTCCCTGAACGTTACAATTAACTATCAGTTTCGCGTCTGATTCGAAAATCTAGACTCACAGGAGACGGACCACATGGAGCCCGAGGCGGCAATATCCCCTTGTAGTCAAGTCGGCTGGAGGTCGATGTATTGAATCTCGACGCAATTTGAGTGTTCCATCGTCAATAGGACGCGCTGAACGTTACAATTAATAATCAGCTTCGCGTCGGATTAGAAGATTTAGACTCACAGGAGAACGACCATAAGGTGCCCGAGGCAGCAATAGACCCTTGGAGACAAGTCGGCTAGAAGACGATATATTGAATCTCGACGCAATTTGTGTTTTCCATCGTTATTAGGAGGCCCTGAATGTTACAATTAACTATAAGTTTTTCGTCGGATTCGAAAATCTAGACTCACTAGAGACGGACCATAAGGTCCGGAAGCAGCAATATCCCCTTCGAGACCAGTCCGCTGGAGGACGATGTATTGACTGTCGACGCAATTTGAGTGTTCCATCGTCATTTTGAGGCCCTGAACGTTACAATTAACAATCAGTTTTGCGTCGGATTAGAAAATTTAGACTCACAGGAGAACGATCATATAGTGCCCGAGGCAGCAATAGACCCTTGGAGACAAGTCGCCTGGAGGACGATGTATCGGATCCCGCCGCAGTTTGAGTGTTCCATCGTCATTAGGAGGCCCTGAACGTTAGAATTAACTATCAGTTTAGCGTCGGATTCGAAAATCTATACTCACTGGAGACGGACCATAAGGTTCCGGAAGCAGCAATATCCCCTTGGAGACCAGGCCGCTAGAGGAAGATGTATTGAATCGCGACGCATTTTGAGTGCTCCATCGTCATTAGGAGACCCTGAACGTTACAATTAACTATCAGTTATGCGTCGGATTCGATAATCTAGACTCACAGGAGAACGACCATAAGGTGCCCGAGGCAGCAACAGACCCTTGGAGACAAGTTGGCTGGAGGCCGCTGTATTGAATATTGACGCAATTTGAGTGTTCCATCGTCATTAGGAGGCGCTGAACGTTACAATTAACTATCATTTTTGAGTCGGATTCGAAAATCTGGACTCACAGGAGAACGACCATAAGGTGCCCGAGGCAGCAATAGACCTTTGGAGACAAATTGGCTGGAGGACGATGTATTGACTCTCGACGCAATTTGAGTGTTCCATTGTAACTAGGAGGACCTGAATGTTACAATTAACTATAAGTTTTTCGTCGGATTCGAAAATCTAGACTCACTAGAGACGGACCATAAGGTCCGGAAGCAGCAATATCCCCTTGGAGACCAGTCCGCTGGAGGACGATGTATTGAATCGCGACGCAATTTGAGTGTTCCATCGTCTTTAGGAGGCCATGAAAACTTCAATTAACTATCAGTTTCGCGTCGGATTCGAAAATTAAGACTCACAGGAGACTGACCACATGGAGCCCGAGGCGGCAATATCCCCAAGAAAACAAGTCAGCTGGAAGACGATTTATTGAATCTCGACGCAATTAGAGTGTTCCATCGTAATTAGGAGCCCTTGAACGTTACAATTAGCTATGGGTTTTGCATCGGATTCGAAAATCTAGACTCACAGGTGAACGATCATAAGGTGCCCGAGGCGGCAATATCCCCTTGTAGACAAATCGGCTGGAGGTCGATGTATTGACTCTCGACACAATCTTAGTCTTCCATCGTAAATAAGACGCCCTGAATGTTACAATTAACTATAAGTTATTCGTCGGATTCGAAAATCCAGACTCACTGGAGACGGACCATAAGGTTCCGGAAGCAGCAATATCCCCTTGGAGACAAGTCCGCTGGAAGACGATGTATTTAATCGCGACGGAATTTGAGTGCTCCATCGTCATTTTGAGGCCCTGAACGTTACAATTAACTATCATTATCGCGTCGGATTCGAAAATCTAGACTTACATGTGAACGATCATAAGGTGCCCCAGGCAGCAATAGTCGCTTGGAGACAAGACGGCTGGAGGACGATGTTTTGGATCGCGACGCAATATGAGTGTTACATCGTAACCAGGAGGCCCTGAATGTTAGAATTAACTATAAGTTTTTCGTCGGATTGGAAATTCTAGACTCACTGGAGACGGACCTTAAGGTTCCGGAAGCAGCAGTATGCCCTTGGAGACCAGTCCGCTGGAGGACGATGTATTGGATCGCGACACAATTTGAGTGTCCCTTCGTAACTAGGAGGCCATGTATGTTATAATTAACTATAAGTTTTTCGTCGGATTCGAAAATATAGACTCACTGGAGTCGGACCATAAGGTTCCGGAAGCAGCAATATCCCCTTGGACACCAGTCCGCTGGAGGACGATGTATTGAATCGCGACGCAATTTGAGTGCTCCATCGTCTTTTGGAGGCCCTGCACATTACAATTAACTATCAGTTTCGCGTCGGATTCGAAAATCTAGACTCACAGGAGACAGACCACATGGAGCCCGAGGCGGCAATATCCCTTGTAGACAAGTCGGCTGGAGGTCGATGTATTGACTCTCGACACAATCTTAGTGTTCCATCGTCATTTGGAGGCATTGAACGTTACAATTAATAATCATTTTCGCGTCGGATTTGAAAATCTAGACTCACAGGAGAGCGACCATAAGGAGCCCGAGGCAGCAATATACCCTTGAAAACAAGTCAGCTGGAAGACGATATATTCAATCTCGACGCAATTAGAGTGTTCCATCGTATTTAGGAGGCCCTGAACGTTACAATTAACTATCATTATCGCGTCGGAATCGAAAATCTAGACTTACAGGTGAACGATCATAAGGTGCCCCAGGCAGCAATAGACGCTTGGAACAAGTCGGCTGGAGGACGATGTTTTGGATCGCGACGCAATTTGAGTGTTCCATCGTCATTAGGAGGCCCTGAACGTTACAATTAACTATCAGTTATGCGTCGGATTCGAAAATCTAGACTCACAGGAGAACGACCATAAGGTGCCCGAGGCAGTAACAGACCCTTGGAGACAAGTTGGTTGGAGGCCGCTGTATTGAATATTGACGCAATTTGAGTGTTCCATCGTCATTAGGAGGCACTGAACGGTACAATTAACTATGAGTTTCGCGTCGGATTCGAAAATCTAAACTTACAGGAGAAGGACCGTATGGTGCCCGAGGCAGCAATATCCCCTTGGAGACAAGTCGCCTGAAGGACGATGTATTGAATCTCGACGCAATTTGAGTGTTCCATCGTCTTTTGGAGGCCCTGAACATTACAATTAACTATCAGTTTCGCGTCGGATTCGAAAATCTAGACTCACAGGAGACAGACCACATGGAGCCCGAGGCGGCAATATTCCCTTGTAGACAAGTCGGCTGGAGGTCGATGGATTGACTCTCGACACAATCTTAGTGTTCCATCGTCATTTGGAGGCATTGAACGTTACAATTAACAACCTGTTTCGCGTCGGATTTGAAAATCTAGACTCACACGAGAGCGACCATAAGGAGCCCGAGGCAGCAATATCCCCAAGGAAACAAGTCAGCTGGAAGACGATATATTGAATATCGACGCAATTAGAGTGTTCCATCGTAATTAGGAGGCCCTGAACGTTACAATTGACTATGAGATTTTCGTCGGATTGGAAATTCTAGACTCACTGGACACGGACCTTATGGTTCCGGAAGCAGCAGTATCCCCTTGGAGACCAGTCCGCTGGAGGACGATGTATTGGATCGCGACGCAATTTGAGTGTTCCATCGTAACTAGGAGGCTATGTATGTTATAATTAACTTTAAGTTTTTCGTCGGATTCGAAAATATAGACTCACTGGAGACGGACAATAAGGTTCCGGAAGCAGCAATATCCCCATGGAGACCAGTCCGGTGGAGGACTATGTGTTGGATCGCGACGCAATTTGAGTGCTCCAGCGTCATTAGGAGGCCATGAACGGTACAATTAACTATCAGTTTCGCGTCGGATTCGAAAATCTAAACTTACAGGAGAAGGACCGTATGGTGCCCGAGGCAGCAATATCCCCTTGGAGACAAGTCGGCTGAAGGACGTTGTATTGAATCTCGACGCAATTTGAGTGTTCCATCGTCTTTAGGAGGCCCTGATCGTTACAATTAACTAACTGTTTTGCGCCGGATTCGAAAATCTAGACTAATAGGAGAACGACCACAAGGAGCCCGAGGCAGCAATAGACTCTTGGAGACAAGTCGGCTGAAGGACGATGTATTGCATCTCGACGCAATTTGAGAGTCCCATCGTCATTAGGAGTCCCTGAACGTTACAATTAACTATCAGTTTCGCGTCTGATTCGAAAATCTAGACTCACAGGAGACGGACCATAAGGTCCGGAAGCAGCAATATCCCCTTGGAGACCAGTCCGCTGGAGGACGATGTATTGAATCGCGACGCAATATGAGTGTTCCATCGTCTTTAGGAGGCCATGAAAATTTCAATTAACTATCAGTTTCGCGTCGGATTCGAAAATCTAGACTCACAGGAGACGGACCACATGGAGCCCGAGGCGGCAATATCCCCTTGTAGACAAGTCGGCTGGAGGTCGATGTGTTGACTCTCGACACAATCTTAGTGTTCCATCGTCATTAGGAGGCCCTGAACGTTACAATTAACAATCAGTTTCGCGTCGGATTTGAAAATCTAGACTCACAGGAGAGCGACCATAAGGAGCCCGAGGCAGCAATATCCCCATGAAAACAAGTCAGCTGGAAGACGATATATTGAATCTCGACGCAATTAGAGTGTTCCATCGTAAATAGGACGCCCTGAATGTTACAATTAACTATAAGTTTTTCGTCGGATTCGAAAATCCAGACTCAGTGGAATCGGACCATAAGGTTCCGGAAGCAGCAATATCCCCTTGGAGACATGTCCGCAAGAAGACGATGTATTGAATCGCGACGGAATTTGAGTGCTCCATCGTCATTTTGAGGCCCTGAACGTTACAATAAACTATCATTATCGCGTCGGATTCGAAAATCTAGACTTACAGGTGAACGATCATAAGGTGCGCCAGGCAGCAATAGACGCTTGGAGACAAGTCGGCTGGAGGACGATGTTTTGGATCGCGACGCAATTTGAGTGTTCCATCGTAACTAGAAGGCCCTGGATGTCATAATTAACTATAAGTTTTTCGTCAGATTCGAAAATATAGACTCACTGGAGACGGACCATAAGGTTCCGGAAGCAGCAATATCCCCTTGGAGACCAGTCCGCTGGAGGACGATGTATTGAATCACGACGCAATTTGAGTGCTCCAGCGTCATTAGGAGGCCCTGAACGGTACAATTAACTATCAGTTTCGCGTCGGATTCGAAATTCTTAACTAACAGGAGAAGGACCGTATGGTGCCCGAGGCAGCAACAAACCCTTGGAGACAAGTTGGCTGGAGGCCGATGTATTGAATATTGACGCAATTTGAGTATTCCATCGTCTTTTGGAGGCACTGATCATTACAATTAACTATCAGTTTCGCGTCGGATTCGAAAATCTAGACTCACAGGTGAACGATCATAAGGTGCCCGAGGCGGCCTTATCCCCTTGTAGACAAGTCGACACAATCATAGTGTTCCATCGTAACTAGGAGGCCCTGAATGTTACAATTAACTATATGTTTTTCGTCGGATTCGAAAATCCAGACTCACTGGAGACGGACCATAAGGTTCCGGAAGCAGCAATATCCCCTTGGAGACCTGTCCGCTGGAAGACGGTGTATTGAATCGCGACGGAATTTGAGTGCTCCATCGTCATTATGAGGCCCTGAACGTTACAATTAACTGTCATTATCCCGTCTGATTCGAAAATCTAGTATCATAAGGTGCACCAGGCAGCAATAGACGATTGGAGCAAGTCGGCTGGAAGACGATGTTTTGGATCGGGACGCAATTAGAGTGTTCTATCGTAACTAGGAGGCCCTGAATGTTACAATTAACTATAAGTTTTTCGTCGGATTGGAAATACTAGACTCACTGGACACGGACCTTATGGTTCCGGAAGCAGCAGTATCCCCTTGGAGACCAGTCCGCTGGAGGACGATGGATTGGATCGCGACGCAATTTGAGTGTTCCATCGTCATTATGAGGCCCTGAACGTTTCAATTAACTATCAGTTTTGCGTCGGATTAGAAAATATAGAGTCACAGGAGAACGTCCATAAGGTGCCCGAGGCAGCAATAGACCCTTGGAGACAAGTCGGCTGGAGGACGATGTATTGAATCGCGACGCAATTTGTGAGATCCATCGTCATTAGGAGGCCCTGAACGATACAATTAACAATCAGTTTCGCGTCGGATTCGAAAATCTAGACTCACAGGAGATGGACCGTATGGTCCATGAGGCAGCAATATCCTCTTGGAGACAGGTCGGCTGGCGGTCGATGTATTGAATCTCGACGCAATTTGAGTGTTCCATCGTCATTAGGAGGCGCTGAACGTTACAATTAACTGTCAGTTTTGCGTCGGGTTCGAAAATCTAGACTCACTGGAGAACGTTCATATAGTGCCCGAGGCAACAATAGACCCTTGGAGACAAGTCGCCTGGAGGACGATGTATCGGATCCCACGCAATTTGAGTTTCCATCGTCATTAGGAGGCCCTGAATGTTACAATTATCTATCAGTTTTTCGTCGGATTCGAAAATCTAGACTCACATAAGGTGACCGTGGCAACGATATCCCCTTGGAGACCAGTCTGCTGGAGGATGATGTATTGAATCGCGACGCAAATTGAGTGCTGCATCGTCATTAGGAGGCCATGAACGTTACAATTAACTATCAGTATATCGCCGGATTCGAAAATCTAGACTCACAGGACACGGATCACATGGAACCCGAGGCAGCATATCCCCTTCTAGACAAGTGGGCTGGAGGTCCATGTATTGACTCTCGACGCAAATTGAGTGTTCCATCGTCATTAGGAGTCGCTGAACGTAACAATTGACTATCATTTTTGCGTCGGATTCGAAAATCTAGACTCACAGGTGAACGATCATAAGGTGCCCGAGGCAGCAATAGACGCTTGGAGACAATTTGGCTGGTGGACGATGTATTGAATCGCGACGCACTTTGAGAGATCCATCGTCATTATGAGGCCCTGAACGTTACAATTAACTATCATTATCGCGTCGGAATCGAAAATCTAGACTTACAGGTGAACGATCATAAGGTGCCCCAAGCAGCAATAGACGCTTGGAACAAGTCGGCTGGAGGACGATGTTTTGGATCGCGACGCAATTTGAGTGTTCCATCGTAACTAGGAGGCCCTGAACGTTACAATTAACTATAAGTTTTTCGTCGGATTCGAAAATATAGACTCACAGGAGAACGACCATAAGGTGCCCGAGGCAGCAACAGACCCTTGGACACAAGTTGGCTGGAGGCCGCTGTATTGAATATTGACGCAATTTGAATGTTCCATCGTCATTAGGAGGCCCTGAACGGTACAATTAACTATCAGTTTCGCGTCGGATTCGAAAATCTAAACTTACAGGAGAAGGACCGTATGGTGCCCGAGGCAGCAATATCCCCTTGGAGACAAGTCGCCTGAAGGACGATGTATTGAATCTCGACGCAATTTGAGTGTTCCATCGTCTTTTGGAGGCCCTGAACATTACAATTAACTATCAGTTTCGCGTCGGATTCGAAAATCTAGACTCACAGGAGACAGACCACATGGAGCCCGAGGCGGCAATATCCCCTTGTAGACAAGTCGGCTGGACGTCGATGTATTGACTCTCGACACAATCTTAGTGTTCCATCGTCATTTGGAGGCATTGAACGTTACAATTAACTATCAGTTTCGCGTCGGATTTGAAAATCTAGACTCACAGGAGAGCGACCATAAGGAGCCCCAGGCAGCAATATCCCCAAGAAAATAAGTCAGCTGGAAGACGATATATTGAATATCGACGCAATTAGAGTGTTCCATCGTAATTAGGAGGCCCTGAACGTTACAATTGACTATGAGTTTGGCATCGGACTTGAAAATCTAGACTCACAGGTGAACGATCATAAGGTCCCCGAGGCGGCAATATCCCCTTGTAGACAAATCGGCTGGAGGTCGATGTATTGACTCTCGACACATTCTTAGTGTTCCATCGTTAATAGGACGCCCTGAATGTTACAATTAACTATAAGTTTTTCGTCGGATTGGAAATTCTAGACTCACTAGAGACGGACCTTAAGGTTCCGGAAGCAGCAGTATCCCCTTGGAGACCAGTCCGCTGGAGGACGATGTATTGGATCGCCACGCAATTTGAGTGTTCCATCGTAACTAGGAGGCTATGTATGTTATAATTAACTATAAGTTTTTCGTCGGATTCGAAAATATAGACTTACTGGAGACGGACCATAAGGTTCCGGAAGCAGCAATATCCCCATGGAGACTAGTCCGCTGGAGGACGATGTGTTGAATCGCGACGCAATTTGAGTGCTCCAGCGTCATTAGGAGGCCCTGAACGGTACAATTAACTGTCAGTTTCGCGTCGGATTCGAAAATCTAAACTTACAGGAGAAGGACCGTATAGTGCCCGAGGCAGCAATATCCCCTTGGAGACAAGTCGGCTGAAGGACGTTGTATTGAATCTCGACGCAATTTGAGTGTTCCATCGTCTTTAGGAGGCCCTGAACGTTACAATTAACTATTAGTTTTTCGTCGGATTCGAAAATCTAGACTCACTGGAGACGGACCATAAGGTTCTGGAAGCAGCAATATCCCCTTGGAGACCAGGCCGCTGGAGGACGATGTATTGAATCGCGACGCATTTTGAGTGCTCCATCGTCATTAGGAGGCCCTGAACGTTACAATTAACTATCAGTTTTTCGTCGGATTCGAAAATCCTGACTCACTGCAGACGGACAATAAGGTGCCTGAGGCAGCACTATCCCATTGGAGACCAGTCCACTGGAGGTCGATGTATTGAATCTCGACACAATTTGAGTGTTCCATCGTCGATAGGAGGCCCGGAACATAACAATTAACTATCAGTTTTTCGTCGGATTCTAAAATCTAGACTCACAGGGGAACGACTATAAGGTGCCCGAGGCAGCAATAGACCCTTGTAGACAAATCGGCTGAATGCCGATGTATTGAATCTCGACGCAATTTGAGTGTTCCATCGTCATTAGAAGGCCCTGAACGTTACAATTAACTATCATTTTTGCGTCGGATTCGAAAATCTAGACACTCAGGAGAACGAACATAAGGTGCCCGAGGCAGCAATAGACCCTTCAGACAAGTCGGCTGGAAAACGATGTACTGACTCTCGAGGATATTTGAATCATCCATCGTCATTAGGAGGCCCTGAATGTTACAATTAACTATCAGTTATTCGTCGGATTCGAAAATCTAGACTCACTGGAGACGGACCATAAGGTGCCCGACTCAGCAATATCCCCTAGGAGAGCAGTCCGCTGGAGGACGATGTATTGAATCGCGACGCAATTAGAGTGCTCCATCGTCATTAGGAGGCCCTGAACGTTACAATTAACTATCAGTTTCGCGTCCCATTAGAAAGTCTAGACCCACAGGAGAAGGACCATACGGTGCCCGAGGCAGCAATATCCCCTTGGAACAAGTCGGCTGGAAGACGATGTATTGAATCTCGACGCAATTTGAGTGTTCCGTCGTCATTATGAGGCCCTGATCGTTACAATTAACTAACTGTTTTGCGCCAGATTCGAAAATCTAGACTAATAGGAGAACGACCATAAGGAGCCCGAGGCAGCAATAGACTCTTGTAGACAAATCGGCTGAATGCCGATGTATTGAATCTCGACGCAATTTGAGTGTTCCATCGTCATTAGAAGGCCCTGAACGTTACAATTAACTATCATTTTTGCGTCGGATTCGAAAATCTAGACACTCAGGAGAACGAACATAAGGTGCCCGAGGCAGCAATAGACCCTTCAGACAAGTCGGCTGGAAAACGATGTACTGACTCTCGAGGATATTTGAATCATCCATCGTCATTAGGAGGCCCTGAATGTTACAATTAACTATCAGTTATTCGTCTGATTCGAAAATCTAGACTCACAGGAGACGGACCATAAGGTCCGGAAGCAGCAATATCCCCTTGGAGACCAGTCCGCTGGAGGACGAAGTATTGAATCGCGACGCAATTTGAGTGTTCCATCGTCTTTAGGAGGCCATGAAAATTTCAATTAACTATCAGTTTCGCGTCGGATTCGAAAATCTAGACTCACAGGAGACGGACCACATGGAGCCCGAGGCGGCAATATCCCCTTGTAGACAAGTCGGCTGGAGGTCGATGTGTTGACTCTCGACACAATCTTAGTGTTCCACCGTCATTAGGAGGCCCTGAACGTTACAATTAACAATCAGTTTCGCGTCGGATTTGAAAATCTAGACTCACAGGAGAGCGACCATAAGGAGCCCGAGGCAGCAATATCCCCATGAAAACAAGTCAGCTGGAAGACGATATATTGAATCTCGACGCAATTAGAGTGTTCCATCGTAAATAGGACGCCCTGAATGTTACAATTAACTATAAGTTTTTCGTCGGATCCGAAAATCCAGACTCAGTGGAATCGGACCATAAGGTTCCGGAAGCAGCAATATCCCCTTGGAGACAAGTCCGCAAGAAGACGATGTATTGAATCGCGACGGAATTTGAGTGCTCCATCGTCATTTTGAGGCCCTGAACGTTACAATAAACTATCATTATCGCGTCGGATTCGAAAATCTAGACTTACAGGTGAACGATCATAAGGTGCGCCAGGCAGCAATAGAGGCTTGGAGACAAGTCGGCTGGAGGACGATGTTTTGGATCGCGACGCAATTTGAGTGTTCCATCGTAACTAGGAGGCCCTGGATGTAATAATTAACTATAAGTTTTTCGTCAGATTCGAAAATATAGACTCACTGGAGACGGACCATAAGGTTCCGGAAGCAGCTATATCCCCTTGGAGACCAGTCCGCTGGAGGACGATGTATTGAATCACGACGCAATTTGAGTGCTCCAGCGTCATTAGAAGGCCCTGAACGGTACAATTAACTATCAGTTTCACTTCGGATTCGAAAATCTTGACTTATAGGAGAAGGACCGTATGGTGCCAGAGGCAGCAATATCCCCTTGGAGACAAATCAGCTGAAGGACGATGTATTGAATCTTGACGCAATTTGAGTGCTCCATCGTCATTATTAGGCCCTGAACGTTACAATTAACTGTCATTATCCCGTCTGATTCGAAAAGCTAGTATTACAGGTGAACGATCATAAGGTGCACCAGGCAGCAATAAACGATTGGAGCAAGTCGGCTGGAGGACGATGTTTTGGATCGGGACGCAATTAGAGTGTTCTATCGTAACTAGGAGGCCCTGAATGTTACAATTAACTATAAGTTTTTCGTCGGATTGGAAATTCTAGACTCACTGGACACGGACCTTAAGGTTCCGGAAGCAGCAGTATCCCCTTGGAGACCAGTCCGCTGGAGGACGATGGATTGGATCGCGACGCAATTTGAGTGTTCCATCGTCATTAGGAGGCCCTGAACGTTACAATTAACTATCAGTTTTGCGTCGGATTAGAAAATCTAGAGTCACAGGAGAACGTCCATTAGGTGCCCGAGGCAGCAATAGACCCTTAGAGACAAGTCGGCTGGAGGACGATGTATTGAATCGCGACGCAATTTGAGAGATCCATCGTCATTAGGAGGCCCTGAACGATACAATTAACAATCAGTTTCGCGTCGGATTCGAAGATCTAGACTCACAGGAGATGGACCGTATGGTCCCTGAGGCAGCAATATCCTCTTGGAGACAGGTCGGCTGGCGGTCGATGTATTGAATCTCGACGCAATTTGAGTGTTCCATCGTCATTAAGAGGCGCTGAACGTTACAATTAACTGTCAGTTTTGCGTCGGGTTCGAAAATCTAGACTCACTGGAGAACGTTCATACAGTGCCCGAGGCAACAATAGACCCTTGGAGACAAGTCGCCTGGAGGACGATGTATCGGATCCCACGCAATTTGAGTTTCCATCGTCATTAGGAGGCCCTGAATGTTACAATTATCTATCAGTTTTTCGTCGGATTCGAAAATCTAGACTCACATAAGGAGACCGTGGCAACGATATCCCCCTGGAGACCAGTCCGCTGGAGGACGATGTATTGAATCGCGATGCAAATTGAGTGCTGCATCGTCATTAGGAGGCCATGAACGTTACAATTAACTATCAGTATATCGCCGGATTCGAAAATCTAGACTCACAGGTGAACGATCATAAGGTGCCCGAGGCAGCAATATCCCCATGATAACAAGTCAGCTGGAAGACGATATATTGAATCTCGACGCAATTAGAGTGTTCCATCGTAATTAGGAGGCCTTGAACGTTACAATTAACTATGAGTTTTGCATTGGATTCGAAAATCTAGACTCACAGGTGAACGATCATAAGGTGCCCCAGGCAGCAATAGACGCTTGGAGCAAGTCGGCTGGAGGACGATGTTTTGGATCGCGACGCAATTTGAGTGTTCCATCGTAACTAGGAGGCCCTCAACGTTACAATTTACTATAAGTTTTTCGTCGGATTCGAAATTCGAGACTCACTGGAGACAGACCATAAGGTTCCGGAAGACGATGTATTGAATCGCGACGGAATTTGAGTGCTCCATCGTCATTATGAGGCCCTGAACGTTACATTTAACTATCAGTTTCGCCTCGGATTCGAAAATCTTGACTCACAGGAGAGAGGACCGTATGGTGCCTGAGGCAGCAATATCCCCTTGGAGACAAGTCAGCTGAAGGACGATGTATTAAATCTTGACGCAATTTGAGTGCTCCATCGTCATTATGAGGCCCTGAACGTTACAATTAACTATCACTATCGCGTCGGAATCGAAAATCTAGACTTACAGGGTGAACGATCATAAGGTGCCCCAGGCAGCAATAGACGCTTGGAGCAAGTCGGCTGGAGGACGATGTTTTGGATCGCGACGCAATTTGAGTGTTCCATCGTAACTAGGAGGCCCTGAACGTTACAATTAATTATCAGTTATGCGTCGGATTCGAAAATCTAGACTATCAGGAGAACGCCTATAAGGTGCCCGAGGCAGCAACAGACCCTTGGAGACAAGTTGGCTCTTGCCGATGTATTGAATCTCGACGCAATTTGAGTGTTCCATCGTCATTAGGGGGCCCTGATCGTTACAATTAACTATCGTTTTTGAGTCGGATTCGAAAATCTGGACTCAAAGCAGGACGACCATAAGGTGCCCGAGGCAGCAATAGACCTTTGGAGACGAGTCGGCTGAAGGGACGATGTATTGACTCTCGACGCAATTTGAGTGTTCCATCGTCAATAGGAGGCACTGAACCTTACAATTAACTATCATTTTAGCGTTGGATTCGAAAATCTACTCACAGGAGAAGTTCATAGTGTGCCCGAGACAGCAATATCCCCTTGAATACAAGTCGGCTGTAGGTCGATGTATTGAATCTCGACGCAATTTGAGTGTTCCATCGTCTTTAGGAGGCCCCTGAATGTTACAATTTAACTATCAGTTTTTCTTCGGATTCGAAAATCTAGACTCACAGGTGAACGATCATAAGGTGCCCGAGGCGGCAATATTCCCTTGTAGACAAGTCGGCTGGAGGTCGATGTATTGACTCTCGACACAATCTTAGTGTTCCATCGTAACTAGGAGGCCCTGAATGTTACAATTAACTATAAGTTTTTCGTCGGATTCGAAAATCCAGAATCACTGGAGACGGGCCATAAGTTGCCCGAGGTAGCAATACCCCTTGGAGACAAATCGGCCGAATGGCGATGTATTGAATCTCGACGCAATTTGAGTGTTCCATCGTTATTAGGAGACTCTGAACGTTACAATTAACTATCATTTTTGCGTCGGATTCGAAAATGTAGACTCACAGGAGATCGATCATAAGGTGCCCGAGGCAGGAATAGACCCTTGGAGACAAGTCGGCTGGAGGACGATGTATTGACACTCGACGCAATTTGAGTGTTCCATCGTCATTAGGAGGCGCTGAAAATTACAATTAACTATCATTTTAGCGTCGGATTCGAAAATCTACTCACAGGAGAAGGATCATATGGTGCCCGAAACTGTAATATCCCCTTGGATACAAGTCGGCTGGAAGACGATGTATTGAATCTCGATTCAATTTGAGTGTTCCATCGTCTATAGGAGGCCCTGAACGTTACATTTAACAATCAGTTTTGCGTCGGATTAGAAAATTTAGACTCACAGGAGAACGACCATAAGGTGCCCGAGGCAGCAATAGACGCTTGGAGACAATTCGGCTGGTGGACGATGTATTGAATCGCGACGCAATTTGAGAGATCCATCGTCATTATGAGGCCCTGAACGTTACAATTAACTATCATTATCGCGTCGGAATCGAAAATCTAGACTTACAGGTGAACGATCATAAGGTGCCCCAGGCAGCAATAGACGCTTGGAACAAGTCGGCTGGAGGACGATGTTTTGGATCGCGACGCAATTTGAGTGTTCCATCGTAATTAGGAGGCCCTGACCGTTACAATTGACTATGAGTTTGGCATCGGATTTGAAAATCTAGACTCACAGGTGAACGATCATAAGGTCCCCGAGGCGGCAATATCCCCTTGTAGACAAATCGGCTGGAGGTCGATGTATTGACTCTCGACACATTCTTAGTGTTCCATCGTTAATAGGACGCCATGAATGTTACAATTAACTATAAGTTTTTCGTCGGATTGGAAATTCTAGACTCACTAGAGACGGACCTTAAGGTTCCGGAAGCAGCAGTATCCCCTTGGAGACCAGTCCGCTGGAGGACGATGTGTTGAATCGCGACGCAATTTGAGTGCTCCAGCGTCATTAGGAGGCCCTGAACGGTACAATTAACTATCAGTTTCGCGTCGGATTCGAAAATCTAAACTTACAGGAGAAGGACCGCATGGTGCCCGAGGCAGCAATATCCCCTTGGAGACAACTCGGCTGAAGGACGTTGTATTGAATCTCGACGCAATTTGAGTGTTCCATCGTCTTTAGGAGGCCCTGAACGTTACAATTAACTATTAGTTTTTCGTCGGATTCGAAAATCTAGACTCACTGGAGACGGACCATAAGGTTCTGAAGCAGCAATATCCCCTTGGAGACCAGGCCGCTGGAGGACGATGTATTGAATCGCGACGCATTTTGAGTGCTCCATCGTCATTAGGAGGCCCTGAACGTTACAATTAACTATCAGTTTTTCGTCGGATTCGAAAATCCTGACTCACTGCAGACGGCCAATAAGGTGCCTGAGGCAGCACTATCCCATTGGACACCAGTCCACTGGAGGTCGATGTATTGAGTCTCGACACAATTTGAGTGTTCCATCGTCGATAGGAGGCCCGGAACATAACAATTAACTATCAGTTTTTCGTCGGATTCTAAAATCTAGACTCACAGGGGAACGACTATAAGGTGCCCGAGGCAGCAATAGACCCTTGTAGACAAATCGGCTGAATGCCGATGTATTGAATCTCGACGCAATTTGAGTGTTCCATCATCATTAGAAGGCCCTGAACGTTACAATTAACTATCATTTTTGCGTCGGATTCCAAAATCTAGACACTCAGGAGAACGAACATAAGGTGCCCGAGGCAGCAATAGACCCTTCAGACAAGTCGGCTGGAAAACGATGTACTGACTCTCGAGGATATTTGAATGATCCATCGTCATTAGGAGGCCCTGAATGTTACAATTAACTATCAGTTATTCGTCGGATTCGAAAATCTAGACTCACTGGAGACGGACCATGAGGTGCCCGACTCAGCAATATCCCCTAGGAGACCAGTCCGCTGGAGGACGATATATTGAATCGCGACGCAATTAGAGTGCTCCATCGTCATTAGGAGGCCCTGAACGTTACAATTAACTATCAGTTTCGCGTCCCATTAGAAAGTCTAGACCCACAGGAGAAGGACCATACGGTGCCCGAGGCAGCAATATCCCCTTGGAACAAGTCGGCTGGAAGACGATGTATTGAATCTCGACGCAATTTGAGTGTTCCATCGTCATTATGAGGCCCTGATCGTTACAATTAACTAACTGTTTTGCGCCAGATTCGAAAATCTAGACTAATAGGAGAACGACCATAAGGAGCCCGAGGCAGCAATAGACTCTTGGAGACAAGTCGGCTGAAGGACGATGTATTGCATCTCGACGCAATTTGAGAGTCCCATCGTCATTAGGAGTCCCTGAACGTTACAATTAACTATCAGTTTCGCGTCTGATTCGAAAATCTAGACTCACAAGAGACGGACCATAAGGTCCGGAAGCAGCAATATCCCATTGGAGACCAGTCCGCTGGAGGACGAAGTATTGAATCGCGACGCAATTTGAGTGTTCCATCGTCTTTAGTAGGCCATGAAAATTTCAATTAACTATCAGTTTCGCGTCGGATTCGAAAATCTAGACTCACAGGAGACGGACCACATGGAGCCCGAAGCGGCAATATCCCCTTGTAGACAAGTCGGCTGGAGGTCGATGTGTTGACTCTCGACACAATCTTAGTGTTCCACCGTCATTAGGAGGCCCTGAACGTTACAATTAACAATCAGTTTCGCGTCGGATTTGAAAATCTAGACTCACAGGAGAGCGACCATAAGGAGCCCGAGGCAGCAACATCCCCATGAAAACAAGTCAGCTGGAAGACGATATATTGAATCTCGACGCAATTAGAGTGTTCCATCGTAAATAGGACGCCCTGAATGTTACAATTAACTATAAGTTTTTCGTCGGATCCGAAAATCCAGACTCAGTGGAATCGGACCATAAGGTTCCGGAAGCAGCAATATCCCCTTGGAGACAAGTCCGCAAGAAGACGATGTATTGAATCGCGACGGAATTTGAGTGCTCCATCGTCATTTTGAGGCCCTGAACGTTACAATAAACTATCATTATCGCGTCGGATTCGAAAATCTAGACTTACAGGTGAACGATCAAAAGGTGCGCCAGGCAGCAATAGAGGCTTGGAGACAAGTCGGCTGGAGGACGATGTTTTGGATCGCGACGCAATTTGAGTGTTCCATCGTAACTAGGAGGCCCTGGGTGTTATAATTAACTATAAGTTTTTCGTCAGATTCGAAAATATAGACTCACTGGAGACGGACCATAAGGTTCCGAAAGCAGCCATATCCCCTTGGAGACCAGTCCGCTGGAGGACGATGTATTGAATCACGACGCAATTTGAGTGCTCCAGCGTCATTAGGAGGCCCTGAACGGTACAATTAACTATCAGTTTCGCGTCGGATTCGAAATTCTTAACTTACAGGAGAAGGACCGTATGGTGCCCGAGGCAGTTGGCTGGAAGCCGATGTATTGAATATTGACGCAATTTGAGTGTTCCATCGTCTTTTGGAGGCCCTGATCATTACAATTAACTATCAGTTTCGCGTCGGATTAGAAAATCTAGACTCACAGGAGACAGACCACATGGAGCCCGAGGCGGAATATCCCCTTGTATACAAGTCGGCTGGAGGTCGATGTATTGACTCTCGACACAATCTTAGTGTTCCATCGTCATTTGGAGGCATTGAACGTTACAATTAACAATCAGTTTCGCGTCGGATTTGAAAATCTAGACTCACAGGTGAGCCACCATAAGGAGCCCGAGGCAGGAATATCCCAATGAAAACAAGTCAGCTGGAAGACGATATATTGAATCTCGACGCAGTTAGAGTGTTCCATCGTAATTAGGAGGCCCTGTACGTTACTATTAACTATGAGTTTTGCATCGGATTCGAAAATCTAGACTCACAGGTGAACGATCATAAGGTGCCCGAGGCGGCAATATCCCCTTGTAGACAAGTCGGCTGGAGGAGGATGTATTGAATCCCGACTCAATTAGAGTGTTCCATGGTCATTAGGAGGCCCTGATCGTTACAATTAACTATCAGTTTCACTTCGGATTCGAAAATCTTGACTTATAGGAGAAGGACCGTATGGTACCCGAGGCAGCAATATCCCCTTGGAGACAAATCAGCTGAAGGACGATGTATTGAATCTTGACGCAATTTGAGTGCTCCATCGTCATTATTAGGCCCTGAACGTTACAATTAACTGTCATTATCCCGTCTGATTCGAAAAGCTAGTATTACAGGTGAACGATCATAAGGTGCACCAGGCAGCAATAGACGATTGGAGCAAGTCGGCTGGAGGACGATGTTTTGGATCGGGACGCAATTAGAGTGTTCTATCGTAACTAGGAGGCCCTGAATGTTACAGTTAACTATAAGTTTTTCGTCGGATTGGAAATTCTAGACTCACTGGACACGGACCTTAAGGTTCCGGAAGCAGCAGTATCCCCTTGGAGACCAGTCCGCTGGAGGACGATGGATTGGATCGCGACGCAATTTGAGTGTTCCATCGTCATTAGGAGGCCCTGAACGTTACAATTAACTATCAGTTTTGCGTCGGATTAGAAAATCTAGAGTCACAGGAGAACGTCCATTAGGTGCCCGAGGCAGCAATAGACCCTTAGAGACAAGTCGGCTGGAGGACGATGTATTGAATCGCGACGCAATTTGAGAGATCCATCGTCATTAGGAGGCCCTGAACGATACAATTAACAATCAGTTTCGCGTCGGATTCGAAAATCTAGACTCACAGGAGATGGACCGTATGGTCCCTGAGGCAGCAATATCCTCTTGGAGACAGGTCGGCTGGCGGTCGATGTATTGAATCTCGACGCAATTTGAGTGTTCCATCGTCATTAGGAGGCGCTGAACGTTACAATTAACTGTCAGTTTTGCGTCGGGTTCGAAAATCTAGACTCACTGGAGAACGTTCATATAGTGCCCGAGGCAACAATAGACCCTTGGAGACAAGTCGCCTGGAGGACGATGTATCGGATCCCACGCAATTTGAGTTTCCATCGTCATTAGGAGGCCCTGAATGTTACAATTATCTATCAGTTTTTCGTCGGATTCGAAAATCTAGACTCACATAAGGAGACCGTGGCAACGATATCCCCCTGGAGACCAGTCCGCTGGAGGACGATGTATTGAATCGCGATGCAAATTGAGCGCTGCATCGTCATTAGGAGGCCATGAACGTTACAATTAACTATCAGTATATCGCCGGATTCGAAAATCTAGACTCACAGGACACGGAACACATTGAACCCGAGGCAGCATATCCCCTTCGAGACAAGTGGGCTGGAGGTCCATGTATTGACTCTCGACGCAAATTGAGTGTTCCATCGTCATTAGGAGTCGCTGAACGTAACAATTGACTATCATTTTTGCGTCGGATTCGAAAATCTAGATTCACAGGAGAACGACTATAAGGTGCGCGACGCAGCAACAGCCCCTTGGATACAAGTTAGCTGGATTCCGATGTATAGAATCTTGACGCAATTTGAGAGTGCCATCGACATTAGGAGTCCCTGAACGTTATAATTAACAATCAGTTTTGCGTCGGATTAGAAAATCTAGTCTCACAGGAGATCGACCATAAGGTGCCCGAGGCAGGAATAGACCATTGGAGACAAGTCGGCTGGAGGACGATGTATTGACACTCGATGCTATTTGAGTGTACCATCGTCATTAGGAGGCACTGAACGTTACAATTAACTATCATTTTAGTGTCGGATTCTAAAATGTACTCACAGGAGAAGTTCATACGGTGCCTGAGACAGCAATATCCCTTGTATACAAGTCGGCTGTAGGTCGATGTTTTGAATCTCGACGCAATTCGAGTGTTCCATCGTCATTAGGAGCCCCTGAACGTTACAGTTAACAATCAGTTTTGCGTCGGATTAGAAAATCTAGACTCACTGGAGATCGACCATAAGGTGACCGAGACAGCAATATACCCTTGGAGACAAGTCAGCTGAAGGACGATGTATTGAATACCCCCTTGTAGACAAGTCGGCTGGAGGTCGATGTATTGACTCTCGACACAATCTTAGTGTTCCATTGTCATTAGGAGGCCCTGAACGTTACAATTAACAATCAGTTTCGCGTCGGATTTGAAAATCTAGACTCACAGGAGAGCGACCATAAGGAGCCCGAGGCAGCAATATACCCTTGAAAACAAGTCAGCTGGAAGACGATACATTCAATCTCGACGCAATTAGAGTGTTCCATCGTATTTAGGAGGCCCTGAACGTTACAATTAACTATGAGTTTTGCATCGGATTCGAAAATCTAGACTCACAGGTGAACGATCATAAGGTGCCCGAGGCAGCAATATCCCCATGATAACAAGTCAGCTGGAAGACGATATATTGAATATCGACGCAATTAGAGTGTTCCATCGTAATTAGGAGGCCCTGAACGTTACAATTGACTATGAGTTTGGCATCGGATTTGAAAATCTAGACTCACAGGTGAACGATCATAAGGTCCCCGAGGCGGCAATATCCCCTTGTAGACAAATCGGCTGGAGGTCGATGTATTGACTCTCGACACATTCTTAGTGTTCCATCGTTAATAGGACGCCCTGAATGTTACAATTAACTATAAGTTTTTCGTCGGATTGGAAATTTTAGACTCACTAGAGACGGACCTTAAGGTTCCGGAAGCAGCAGTATCCCCTTGGAGACCAGTCCGCTGGAGGACGATGTATTGGATCGCCACGCAATTTGAGTGTTCCATCGTAACTAGGAGGCTATGTATGTTATAATTAACTATAAGTTTTTCGTCGGATTCGAAAATATAGACTCACTGGAGACGGACCATAAGGTTCCGGAAGCACCAATATCCCCATGGAGACTAGTCCGCTGGAGGACGATGTGTTGAATCGCGACGCAATTTGAGTGCTCCAGCGTCATTAGGAGGCCCTGAACGGTACAATTAACTATCAGTTTCGCGTCGGATTCGAAAATCTAGACTCACTGGAGACGGACCATAAGGTTCTGGAAGCAGCAATATCCCCTTGGAGACCAGGCCGCTGGAGGACGATGTATTGAATCGCGACGCATTTTGAGTGCTCCATCGTCACTAGCAGGCCCTGAACGTTACAATTAACTATCAGTTTTTCGTCGGATTCGAAAATCCTGACTCACTGCAGACGGACAATAAGGTGCCTGAGGCAGCACTATCCCATTGGAGACCAGTCCACTGGAGGTCGATGTATTGAATCTCGACACAATTTGAGTGTTCCATCGTCGATAGGAGGCCCGGAACATAACAATTAACTATCAGTTTTTCGTCGGATTCTAAAATCTAGACTCACAGGGGAACGACTATAAGGTGCCCGAGGCAGCAATAGACCCTTGTAGACAAATCGGCTGAATGCCGATGTATTGAATCTCGACGCAATTTGAGTGTTCCATCGTCATTAGAAGGCCCTGAACGTTACAATTAACTATCATTTTTCCGTCGGATTCGAAAATCTAGACACTCAGGAGAACGAACATAAGGTGCCCGAGGCAGCAATAGACCCTTCAGACAAGTCGGCTGGAAAACGATGTACTGACTCTCGAGGATATTTGAATGATCCATCGTCATTAGGAGGCCCTGAATGTTACAATTAACTATCAGTTATTCGTCGGATTCGAAAATCTAGACTCACTGGAGACGGACCATAAGGTGCCCGACTCAGCAATATCCCCTAGGAGACCAGTCCGCTGGAGGACGATGTATTGAATCGCGACGCAATTAGAGTGCTCCATCGTCATTAGGAGGCCCTGAACGTTACAATTAACTATCAGTTTCGCGTCCCATTAGAAAGTCTAGACCCACAGGAGAAGGACCATACGGTGCCCGAGGCAGCAATATCCCCTTGGAACAAGTCGGCTGGAAGACGATGTATTGAATCTCGACGCAATTTGAGTGTTCCATCGTCATTATGAGGCCCTGATCGTTACAATTAACTAACTGTTTTGCGCCAGATTCGAAAATCTAGACTAATAGGAGAACGACCATAAGGAGCCCGAGGCAGCAATAGACTCTTGGAGACAAGTCGGCTGAAGGACGATGTATTGCATCTCGACGCAATTTGAGAGTCCCATCGTCATTAGGAGTCCCTGAACGTTACAATTAACTATCAGTTTCGCGTCTGATTCGAAAATCTAGACTCACAGGAGACGGACCATAAGGTCCGGAAGCAGCAATATCCCCTTGGAGACCAGTCCGCTGGAGGACGATGGATTGGATCGCGACGCAATTTGAGTGTTCCATCGTCATTAGGAGGCCCTGAACGTTACAACTAACTATCAGTTTTGCGTCGGATTAGAAAATCTAGAGTCACAGGAGAACGTCCATTAGGTGCCCGAGGCAGCAATAGACCCTTAGAGACAAGTCGGCTGGAGGACGATGTATTGAATCGCGACGCAATTTGAGAGATCCATCGTCATTAGGAGGCCCTGAACGATACAATTAACAATCAGTTTCGCGTCGGATTCGAAAATCTAGACTCACAGGAGATGGACCGTATGGTCCCTGAGGCAGCAATATCCTCTTGGAGACAGGTCGGCTGGCGGTCGATGTATTGAATCTCGACGCAATTTGAGTGTTCCATCGTCATTAGGAGGCGCTGAACGTTACAATTAACTGTCAGTTTTGCGTCGGGTTCGAAAATCTAGACTCACTGGAGAACGTTCATACAGTGCCCGAGGCAACAATAGACCCTTGGAGACAAGTCGCCTGGAGGACGATGTATCGGATCCCACGCAATTTGAGTTTCCATCGTCATTAGGAGGCCCTGAATGTTACAATTATCTATCAGTTTTTCGTCGGATTCGAAAATCTAGACTCACATAAGGAGACCGTGGCAACGATATCCCCCTGGAGACCAGTCCGCTGGAGGACGATGTATTGAATCGCGATGCAAATTGAGTGCTGCATCGTCATTAGGAGGCCATGAACGTTACAATTAACTATCAGTATATCGCCGGATTCGAAAATCTAGACTCACAGGACACGGAACACATTGAACCCGAGGCAGCATATCCCCTTCGAGACAAGTGGGCTGGAGGTCCATGTATTGACTCTCGACGCAAATTGAGTGTTCCATCGTCATTAGGAGTCGCTGAACGTAACAATTGACTATCATTTTTGCGTCGGATTCGAAAATCTAGATTCACAGGAGAACGACTATAAGGTGCGCGACGCAGCAACAGCCCCTTGGATACAAGTTAGCTGGATTCCGATGTATAGAATCTTGACGCAATTTGAGAGTGCCATCGACATTAGGAGTCCCTGAACGTTATAATTAACAATCAGTTTTGCGTCGGATTAGAAAATCTAGTCTCACAGGAGATCGACCATAAGGTGCCCGAGGCAGGAATAGACCATTGGAGACAAGTCGGCTGGAGGACGATGTATTGACACTCGATGCTATTTGAGTGTTCCATCGTCATTAGGAGGCACTGAACGTTACAATTAACTATCATTTTAGTGTCGGATTCGAAAATGTACTCACAGGAGAAGTTCATACGGTGCCCGAGACAGCAAAATCCTTTGAATACAAGTCGGCTGTAGGTCGATGTTTTGAATCTCGACGCAATTCGAGTGTTCCATCGTCATTAGGAGCCCCTGAACGTTACAGTTAACAATCAGTTTTGCGTCGGATTAGAAAATCTAGACTCACTGGAGATCGACCATAAGGTGACCGAGGCAGCAATATACCCTTGGAGACAAGTCAGCTGAAGGACGATGTATTGAATACCTCCTTGTAGACAAGTCGGCTGGAGGTCGATGTATTGACTCTCGACACAATCTTAGTGTTCCATTGTCATTAGGAGACCCTGAACGTTACAATTAACAATCAGTTTCGCGTCGGATTTGAAAATCTAGACTCACAGGAGAGCGACCATAAGGAGCCCGAGGCAGCAATATCCCCATGATAACAAGTCAGCTGGAAGACGATATATTGAATCTCGACGCAATTAGAGTGTTCCATCGTAATTAGGAGGCCTCGAACGTTACAATTAACTATGAGTTTTGCATTGGATTCGAAAATCTAGACTCACAGGTGAACGATCATAAGGTGCCCCAGGCAGCAATAGACGCTTGGAGCAAGTCGGCTGGAGGACGATGTTTTGGATCGCGACGCAATTTGAGTGTTCCATCGTAACTAGGAGGCCCTCAACGTTACAATTTACTATAATTTTTTCGTCGTATTCGAAAATCCAGACTCACTGGAGACAGACCATAAGGTTCCGGAAGCAGCAATATCCCCTTGGAGACCAGTCCGCTGGAAGACGATGTATTGAATCGCGACGGAATTTGAGTGCTCCATCGTCATTATGAGGCCCTGAACGTTACATTTAACTATCAGTTTCGCCTCGGATTCGAAAATCTTGACTTACAGGAGAAGGACCGTATGGTGCCTGAGGCAGCAATATCCCCTTGGAGACAAGTCAGCTGAAGGACGATGTATTAAATCTTGACGCAATTTGAGTGCTCCATCGTCATTATGAGGCCCTGAACCTTACAATTAACTATCATTATCGCGTCGGAATCGATATCTAGACTTACAGGTGAACGATCATAAGGTGCCCCAGGCAGCAATAGACGCTTGGAGCAAGTCGGCTGGAGGACGATGTTTTGGATCGCGACGCAATTTGAGTGTTCCATCGTAACTAGGAGGCCCTGAACGTTACAATTAACTATCAGTTATGCGTCGGATTCGAAAATCTAGACTATCAGGAGAACGCCTATAAGGTGCCCGAGGCAGCAACAGACCCTTGGAGACAAGTTGGCTCTTGCCGATGTATTGAATCTCGACGCAATTTGAGTGTTCCATCGTCATTAGGGGGCCCTGATCGTTACAATTAACTATCGTTTTTGAGTCGGATTCGAAAATCTGGACTCAAAGCAGGACGATCATAAGGTGCCCGAGGCAGCAATAGACCTTTGGAGACGAGTCGGCTGAAGGACGATGTATTGACTCTCGACGCAATTTGAGTGTTCCATCGTCAATAGGAGGCACTGAACCTTACAATTAACTATCATTTTAGCGTTGGATTCGAAAATCTACTCACAGGAGAAGTTCATAGTGTGCCCGAGACAGCAATATCCCCTTGAATACAAGTCGGCTGTAGGTCGATGTATTGAATCTCGACGCAATTTGAGTGTTCCATCGTCTTTAGGAGGCCCTGAATGTTACAATTAACTATCAGTTTTTCTTCGGATTCGAAAATCTATACTCACTGGAGACGGACCATAAGGTGCACGAAGCAGCAATATCCCCTTGGGGACCAGTCCGCTGGAAGACGATGTATTGAGTCGCGACGCAATTAGAGTGCCCCATCGTCATTAGGAGGCCCTGAACGTTACAATTAACTATCAGTTGCGCGTCGGATTTGAAAATCTAGACTCACAGGTGAGCGACCATAAGGAGCCCGTGGCAGCAAAATCCCAATGAAAACAAGTCAGCTGGAAGACGATATATTGAATCTCGACGCAATTAGAGTGTTCCATCGTAATTAGGAGGCCCTGTACCTTACAATTAACTATGAGTTTTGCATCGGATTCGAAAATCTAGACTCACAGGTGAACAATCATAAGGTGCCCGAGGCGGCAATATTCCCTTGTAAACAAGTCGGCTGGAGGTCGATGTATTGACTCTCGACACAATCTTAGTGTTCCATCGTAACTAGGAGGCCCTGAATGTTACAATTAACTATAAGTTTTTCGTCGGATTCGAAAATCCAGAATCACTGGAGACGGGCCATAAGTTGCCCGAGGTAGCAATACCCCTTGGAGACAAATCGGCTGAATGGCGATGTATTGAATCTCGACGCAATTTGAGTGTTCCATCGTTATTAGGAGACTCTGAACGTTACAATTAACTATCATTTTTGCGTCGGATTCGAAAATGTAGACTCACAGGAGATCGATCTTAAGGTGCCCGAGGCAGGAATAGACCCTTGGAGACAAGTCGGCTGGAGGACGATGTATTGACACTCGACGCAATTTGAGTGTTCCATCGTCATTAGGAGGCGCTGAAAATTACAATTAACTATCATTTTAGCGTCGGATTCGAAAATCTACTCACAGGAGAAGGATCATATGGTGCCCGAAACTGTAATATCCCCTTGGATACAAGTCGGCTGGAAGACGATGTATTGAATCTCGATTCAATTTGAGTGTTCCATCGTCTATAGGAGGCCCTGAACGTTACATTTAACAATCAGTTTTGCGTCGGATTAGAAAATTTAGACTCACAGGGAGAACGACCATAAGGTGCCCGAGGCAGCAATAGACGCTTGGAGACAATTCGGCTGGTGGACGATGTATTGAATCGCGACGCAATTTGAGAGATCCATCGTCATTATGAGGCCTGAACGTTACAATTAACTATCATTATCGCGTCGGAATCGAAAATCTAGACTTACAGGTGAACGATCATAAGGTGCCCCAGGCAGCAATAGACGCTTGGAACAAGTCGGCTGGAGGACGATGTTTTGGATCGCGACGCAATTTGAGTGTTCCATCGTAATTAGGAGGCCCTGAACGTTACAATTGACTATGAGTTTGGCATCGGATTTGAAAATCTAGAATCACAGGTGAACGATCATAAGGTCCCCGAGGCGGCAATATCCCCTTGTAGACAAATCGGCTGGAGGTCGATGTATTGACTCTCGACACATTCTTAGTGTTCCATCGTTAATAGGACGCCATGAATGTTACAATTAACTATAAGTTTTTCGTCGGATTGGAAATTCTAGACTCACTAGAGACGGACCTTAAGGTTCCGGAAGCAGCAGTATCCCCTTGGAGACCAGTCCGCTGGAGGACGATGTGTTGAATCGCGACGCAATTTGAGTGCTCCAGCGTCATTAGGAGGCCCTGAACGGTACAATTAACTATCAGTTTCGCGTCGGATTCGAAAATCTAAACTTACAGGAGAAGGACCGTATGGTGCCCGAGGCAGCAATATCCCCTTGGAGACAACTCGGCTGAAGGACGTTGTATTGAATCTCGACGCAATTTGAGTGTTCCATCGTCTTTAGGAGGCCTGAACGTTACAATTAACTATTAGTTTTTCGTCGGATTCGAAAATCTAGACTCACTGGAGACGGACCATAAGGTTCTGAAGCAGCAATATCCCCTTGGAGACCAGGCCGCTGGAGGACGATGTATTGAATCGCGACGCATTTTGAGTGCTCCATCGTCATTAGGAGGCCCTGAACGTTACAATTAACTATCAGTTTTTCGTCGGATTCGAAAATCCTAACTCACTGCAGACGGACAATAAGGTGCCTGAGGCAGCACTATCCCATTGGAGACCAGTCCACTGGAGGTCGATGTATTGAATCTCGACACAATTAGAGTGTTCCATCGTCGATAGGAGGCCCGGAACATAACAATTAACTATCAGTTTTTCGTCGGATTCTAAAATCTAGACTCACAGGGGAACGGCTATAAGGTGCCCGAGGCAGCAATAGACCCTTGTAGACAAATCGGCTGAATGCCGATGTATTGAATCTCGACGCAATTTGAGTGTTCCATCATCATTAGAAGGCCCTGAACGTTACAATTAACTATCATTTTTGCGTCGGATTCGAAAATCTAGACACTCAGGAGAACGAACATAAGGTGCCCAAGGCAGCAATAGACCCTGCAGACAAGTCGGCTGGAAAACGATGTACTGACTCTCGAGGATATTTGAATGATCCATCGTCATTAGGAGGCCCTGAATGTTACAATTAACTATCAGTTATTCGTCGGATTCGAAAATCTAGACTCACTGGAGACGGACCATGAGGTGCCCGACTCAGCAATATCCCCTAGGAGACCAGTCCGCTGGAGGACGATGTATTGAATCGTGACGCAATTAGAGTGCTCCATCGTCATTAGGAGGCCCTGAACGTTACAATTAACTAATCAGTTTCGCGTCCATTAGAAAGTCTAGACCCACAGGAGAAGGACCATACGGTGCCCAAGGCAGCAATATCCCCTTGGAACAAGTCGCCTGGAAGACGATGTATTGAATCTCGACGCAATTTGAGTGTTCCATCGTCATTATGAGGCCCTGATCGTTACAATTAACTAACTGTTTTGCGCCAGATTCGAAAATCTAGACTAATAGATGAACGACCATAAGGAGCCCGAGGCAGCAATAGACTCTTGGAGACAAGTCGGCTGAAGGACGATGTATTGCATCTCGACGCAATTTGAGAGTCCCATCGTCATTAGGAGTCCCTGAACGTTACAATTAACTATCAGTTTCGCGTCTGATTCGAAAATCTAGACTCACAGGAGACGGACCATAAGGTCCGGAAGCAGCAATATCCCCTTGGAGACCAGTCCGCTGGAGGACGAAGTATTGAATCGCGACGCAATTTGAGTCTTTAGGAGGCCATGAAAATTTCAATTAACTATCAGTTTTGCGTCGGATTCGAAAATCTAGACTCACAGGAGACGGACCACATGGAGCCCGAGGCGGCAATATCCCCTTGTAGACAAGTCGGCTGGAGGTCGATGTGTTGACTCTCGACACAATCTTAGTGTTCCACCGTCATTAGGAGGCCCTGAACGTTACAATTAACAATCAGTTTCGCGTCGGATTTGAAAATCTAGACTCACAGGAGAGCGACCATAAGGAGCCCGAGGCAGCAATATCCCCATGAAAACAAGTCAGCTGGAAGACGATATATTGAATCTCGACGCAATTAGAGAGTGTTCCATCGTAAATAGGACGCCCTGAATGTTACAATTAACTATAAGTTTTTCGTCGGATCCGAAAATCCAGACTCAGTGGAATCGGACCATAAGGTTCCGGAAGCAGCAATATCCCCTTGGAGACAAGTCCGCAAGAAGACGATGTATTGAATCGCGACGGAATTTGAGTGCTCCATCGTCATTTTGAGGCCCTGAACGTTACAATAAACTATCATTATCGCGTCGGATTCGAAAATCTAGACTTACAGGTGAACGATCAAAAGGTGCGCCAGGCAGCAATAGAGGCTTGGAGACAAGTCGGCTGGAGGACGATGTTTTGGATCGCGACGCAATTTGAGTGTTCCATCGTAACTAGGAGGCCCTGGATGTTATAATTAACTATAAGTTTTTCGTCAGATTCGAAAATATAGACTCACTGGAGACGGACCATAAGGTTCCGGAAGCAGCAATATCCCCTTGGAGACAAGTCCGCTGGAGGACGATGTATTGAATCACGACGCAATTTGAGTGCTCCAGCGTCATTAGTAGGCCCTGAACGGTACAATTAACTATCAGTTTCGCGTCGGATTCGAAATTCTTAACTTACAGGAGAAGGACCGTATGGTGCCCGAGGCAGTTGGCTGGACGCCGATGTATTGAATATTGACGCAATTTGAGTGTTCCATCGTCTTTTGGAGGCCCTGATCATTACAATTAACTATCAGTTTCGCGTCGGATTAGAAAATCTAGACTCACAGGAGACAGACCACATGGAGCCCGAGGCGGAATATCCCCTTGTATACAAGTCGGCTGGAGGTCGATGTATTGACTCTCGACACAATCTTAGTGTTCCATCGTCATTTGGAGGCATTGAACGTTACAATTAACAATCAGTTTCGCGTCGGATTTGAAAATCTACACTCACAGGTGAGCCACCATAAGGAGCCCGAGGCAGGAATATCCCAATGAAAACAAGTCAGCTGGAAGACGATATATTGAATCTCGACGCAATTAGAGTGTTCCATCGTAATTAGGAGGCCCTGTACGTTACTATTAACTATGAGTTTTGCATCGGATTCGAAAATCTAGACTCACAGGTGAACGATCATAAGGTGCCCGAGGCGGCAATATCCCCTTGTAGACAAGTCGACACAATCTTAGTGTTCCAGGCCCTGAAAGTTACATTTAACTATAAGTTTTTCGTCGGATTCGAAAATCCAGACTCACTGGAGACGGAAGACGGTGTATTGGATCGCGACGGAATTTGAGTGCTCCATCGTCATTATGAGGCCCTGAACGTTACAATTAACTATCAGTTTCACTTCGGATTCGAAAATCTTGACTTATAGGAGAAGGACCGTATGGTACCCGAGGCAGCAATATCCCCTTGGAGACAAATCAGCTGAAGGACGATGTATTGAATCTTGACGCAATTTGAGTGCTCCATCGTCATTATTAGGCCCTGAACGTTACAATTAACTGTCATTATCCCGTCTGATTCGAAAAGCAAGTATTACAGGTGAACGATCATAAGGTGCACCAGGCAGCAATAGACGATTGGAGCAAGTCGGCTGGAGGACGATGTTTTGGATCGGGACGCAATTAGAGTGTTCTATCGTAACTAGGAGGCCCTGAATGTTACAATTAACTATAAGTTTTTCGTCGGATTGGAAATTCTAGACTCACTGGACACGGACCTTAAGGTTCCGGAAGCAGCAGTATCCCCTTGGAGACCAGTCCGCTGGAGGACGATGGATTGGATCGCGACGCAATTTGAGTGTTCCATCGTCATTAGGGGGCCCTGAACGTTACAATTAACTATCAGTTTTGCGTCGGACTAGAAAATCTAGAGTCACAGGAGAACGTCCATTAGGTGCCCGAGGCAGCAATAGACCCTTAGAGACAAGTCGGCTGGAGGACGATGTATTGAATCGCGACGCAATTTGAGAGATCCATCGTCATTAGGAGGCCCTGAACGATACAATTAACAATCAGTTTCGCGTCGGATTCGAAAATCTAGACTCACAGGAGATGGACCGTATGGTCCCTGAGGCAGCAATATCCTCTTGGAGACAGGTCGGCTGGCGGTCGATGTATTGAATCTCGACGCAATTTGAGTGATCCATCGTCATTAGGAGGCGCTGAACGTTACAATTAACTGTCAGTTTTGCGTCGGGTTCGAAAATCTAGACTCACTGGAGAACGTTCATATAGTGCCCGAGGCAACAATAGACCCTTGGAGACAAGTCGCCTGGAGGACGATGTATCGGATCCCACGCAATTTGAGTTTCCATCGTCATTAGGAGGCCCTGAATGTTACAATTATCTATCAGTTTTTCGTCGGATTCGAAAATCTAGACTCACATAAGGAGACCGTGGCAACGATATCCCCCTGGAGACCAGCCCGCTGGAGGACGATGTATTGAATCGCGATGCAAATTGAGTGCTGCATCGTCATTAGGAGGCCATGAACGTTACAATTAACTATCAGTATATCGCCGGATTCGAAAATCTAGACTCACAGGTCACGGAACACATTGAACCCGAGGCAGCATATCCCCTTCGAGACAAGTGGGCTGGAGGTCCATGTATTGACTCTCGACGCAAATTGAGTGTTCCATCGTCATTAGGAGTCGCTGAACGTAACAATTGACTATCATTTTTGCGTCGGATTCGTTAATCTAGATTCACAGGAGAACGACTATAAGGTGCGCGACGCAGCAACAGCCCCTTGGATACAAGTTAGCTGGATTCCGATGTATAGAATCTTGACGCAATTTGAGAGTGCCATCGTCATTAGGAGTCCCTGAACGTTATAATTAACAATCAGTTTTGCGTCGGATTAGAAAATCTAGTCTCACAGGAGATCGACCATAAGGTGCCCGAGGCAGGAATAGACCATTGGAGACAAGTCGGCTGGAGGACGATGTATTGACACTCGATGCTATTTGAGTGTTCCATCGTCATTAGGAGGGACTGAACGTTACAATTAACTATCATTTTAGTGTCGGATTCGAAAATGTACTCACAGGAGAAGTTCATACAGTGCCCGAGACAGCAATATCCCTTGAATACAAGTCGGCTGTAGGTCGATGTTTTGAATCTCGACGCAATTCGAGAGTTCCATCGTCATTAAGAGCCCCTGAACGTTACAATTAACAATCAGTTTTGCGTCGGATTAGAAAATCTAGACTCACTGGAGATCGACCATAAGGTGACCGAGGCAGCAATATACCCTTGGAGACAAGTCAGCTGAAGGACGATGTATTGAATACCCCCTTGTAGACAAGTCGGCTGGAGGTCGATGAATTGACTCTCGACACAATCTTAGTGTTCCATTGTCATTAGGAGGCCCTGAACGTTACAATTAACAATCAGTTTCGCGTCGGATTTGAAAATCTAGACTCACAGGAGAGCGACCATAAGGAGCCCGAGGCAGCAATATACCCTTGAAAACAAGTCAGCTGGAAGACGATACATTCAATCTCGACGCAATTAGAGTGTTCCATCGTATTTAGGAGGCCCTGAACGTTACAATTAACTATGAGTTTTGAATCGGATTCGAAAATCTAGACTCACAGGTGAACGATCATAAGGTGCCCGAGGCAGCAATATCCCCATGATAACAAGTCAGCTGGAAGACGATATATTGAATCTCGACGCAATTAGAGTGTTCCATCGTAATTAGGAGGCCTTGAACGTTACAATTAACTATGAGTTTTGCATTGGATTCGAAAATCTAGACTCACAGGTGAACGATCATAAGGTGCCCCAGGCAGCAATAGACGCTTGGAGCAAGTCGGCTGGAGGACGATGTTTTGGATCGCGACGCAATTTGAGTGTTCCATCGTAACTAGGAGGCCCTCAACGTTACAATTTACTATAAGTTTTTCGTCGGATTCGAAAATCCAGACTCACTGGAGACAGACCATAAGGTTCCGGAAGACGATGTATTGAATCGCGACGGAATTTGAGTGCTCCATCGTCATTATGAGGCCCTGAACGTTACATTTAACTATCAGTTTCGCCTCGGATTCGAAAATCTTGACTTACAGGAGAAGGACCGTATGGTGCCTGAGGCAGCAATATCCCCTTGGAGACAAGTCAGCTGAAGGACGATGTATTAAATCTTGACGCAATTTGAGTGCTCCATCGTCATTATGAGGCCCTGAACGTTACAATTAACTATCATTATCGCGTCGGAATCGAAAATCTAGACTTACAGGTGAACGATCATAAGGTGCCCCAGGCAGCAATAGACGCTTGGAGCAAGTCGGCTGGAAGACGATGTTTTGGATCGCGACGCAATTTGAGTGTTCCATCGTAACTAGGAGGCCCTGAACGTTACAATTAACTATCAGTTATGCGTCGGATTCGAAAATCTAGACTATCAGGAGAACGCCTATAAGGTGCCCGAGGCAGCAACAGACCCTTGGAGACAAGTTGGCTCTTGCCGATGTATTGAATCTCGACGCAATTTGAGTGTTCCATCGTCATTAGGGGGCCCTGATCGTTACAATTAACTATCGTTTTTGAGTCGGATTCGAAAATCTGGACTCAAAGCAGGACGACCATAAGGTGCCCGAGGCAGCAATAGACCTTTGGAGACGAGTCGGCTGAAGGACGATGTATTGACTCTCGACGCAATTTGAGTGTTCCATCGTCAATAGGAGGCACTGAACCTTACAATTAACTATCATTTTAGCGTTGGATTCGAAAATCTACTCACAGGAGAAGTTCATAGTGTGCCCGAGACAGCAATATCCCCTTGAATACAAGTCGGCTGTAGGTCGATGTATTGAATCTCGACGCAATTTGAGTGTTCCATCGTCTTTAGGAGGCCCTGAATGTTACAATTAACTATCAGTTTTTCTTCGGATTCGAAAATCTATACTCACTGGAGACGGACCATAAGGTGCACGAAGCAGCAATATCCCCTTGGGGACCAGTCCGCTGGAAGACGATGTATTGAGTCGCGACGCAATTAGAGTGCCCCATCGTCATTAGGAGGCCCTGAACGTTACAATTAACTATCAGTTGCGCGTCGGATTTGAAAATCTAGACTCACAGGTGAGCGACCATAAGGAGCCCGTGGCAGCAAAATCCCAATGAAAACAAGTCAGCTGGAAGACGATATATTGAATCTCGACGCAATTAGAGTGTTCCATCGTAATTAGGAGGCCCTGTACCTTACAATTAACTATGAGTTTTGCATCGGATTCGAAAATCTAGACTCACAGGTGAACGATCATAAGGTGCCCGAGGCGGCAATATTCCCTTGTAGACAAGTCGGCTGGAGGTCGATGTATTGACTCTCGACACAATCTTAGTGTTCCATCGTAACTAGGAGGCCCTGAATGTTACAATTAACTATAAGTTTTTCGTCGGATTCGAAAATCCAGAATCACTGGAGACGGGCCATAAGTTGCCCGAGGTAGCAATACCCCTTGGAGACAAATCGGCTGAATGGCGATGTATTGAATCTCGACGCAATTTGAGTGTTCCATCGTTATTAGGAGACTCTGAACGTTACAATTAACTATCATTTTTGCGTCGGATTCGAAAATGTAGACTCACAGGAGATCGATCATAAGGTGCCCGAGGCAGGAATAGACCCTTGGAGACAAGTCGGCTGGAGGACGATGTATTGACACTCGACGCAATTTGAGTGTTCCATCGTCATTAGGAGGCGCTGAAAATTACAATTAACTATCATTTTAGCGTCGGATTCGAAAATCTACCCACAGGAGAAGGATCATATGGTGCCCGAAACTGTAATATCCCCTTGGATACAAGTCGGCTGGAAGACGATGTATTGAATCTCGATTCAATTTGAGTGTTCCATCGTCTATAGGAGGCCCTGAACGTTACATTTAACAATCAGTTTTGCGTCGGATTAGAAAATTTAGACTCACAGGAGAACGACCATAAGGTGCCCGAGGCAGCAATAGACGCTTGGAGACAATTCGGCTGGTGGACGATGTATTGAATCGCGACGCAATTTGAGAGATCCATCGTCATTATGAGGCCCTGAACGTTACAATTAACTATCAGTATCGCGTCCCATTTGAAAGTCTAGACCCACAGGAGAAGGACCATACGGTGCCCGAGGCAGCAATATCCCCTTGGAACAAGTCGGCTGGAAGACGATGTATTGAATCTCGACGCAATTTGAGTGTTCCATCGTCATTATGAGGCCCTGATCGTTACAATTAACTAACTGATTTGCGCCAGATTCGAAAATCTATACTAATAGGAGAACGACCATAAGGAGCCCGAGGCAGCAATAGACTCTTGGAGACAAGTCGGCTGAAGGACGATGTATTGCATCTCGACGCAATTTGAGAGTCCCATCGTCATTAGGAGTCCCTGAACGTTACAATTAACTATCAGTTTCGCGTCTGATTCGAAAATCTAGACTCACAAGAGACGGACCATAAGGTCCGGAAGCAGCAATATCCCCTTGGAGACCAGTCCGCTGGAGGACGAAGTATTGAATCGCGACGCAATTTGAGTGTTCCATCGTCTTTAGGAGGCCATGAAAATTTCAATTAACTATCAGTTTCGCGTCGGATTCGAAAATCTAGACTCACAGGAGACGGACCACATGGAGCCCGAGGCGGCAATATCCCCTTGTAGACAAGACGGCTGGAGGTCGATGTGTTGACTCTCGACACAATCTTAGTGTTCCACCGTCATTAGGAGGCCCTGAACGTTACAATTAGCAATCAGTTTCGCGTCGGATTTGAAAATCTAGACTCACAGGAGAGCGACCATAAGGAGCCCGAGGCAGCAATATCCCCATGAAAACAAGTCAGCTGGAAGACGATATATTGAATCTCGACGCAATTAGAGTGTTCCATCGTAAATAGGACGCCCTGAATGTTACAATTAACTATAAGTTTTTCGTCGGATCCGAAAATCCAGACTCAGTGGAATCGGACCATAAGGTTCCGGAAGCAGCAATATCCCCTTGGAGACAAGTCCGCAAGAAGACGATGTATTGAATCGCGACGGAATTTGAGTGCTCCATCGTCATTTTGAGGCCCTGAACGTTACAATAAACTATCATTATCGCGTGGGATTCGAAAATCTAGACTTACAGGTGAACGATCAAAAGGTGCGCCAGGCAGCAATAGAGGCTTGGAGACAAGTCGGCTGGAGGACGATGTTTTGGATCGCGACGCAATTTGAGTGTTCCATCGTAACTAGGAGGCCCTGGATGTTATAATTAACTATAAGTTTTTCGTCAGATTCGAAAATATAGACTCACTGGAGACGGACCATAAGGTTCCGGAAGCAGCAATATCACCTTGGAGACCAGTCCGCTGGAGGACGATGTATTGAATCACGACGCAATTTGAGTGCTCCAGCGTCATTAGGAGGCCCTGAACGGTACAATTAACTATCAGTTTCGCGTCGGATTCGAAATTCTTAACTTACAGGAGAAGGACCGTATGGTGCCCGAGGCAGTTGGCTGGAGGCCGATGTATTGAATATTGACGCAATTTGAGTGTTCCATCGTCTTTTGGAGGCCCTGATCATTACAATTAACTATCAGTTTCGCGTCGGATTAGAAAATCTAGACTCACAGGAGACAGACCACATGGAGCCCGAGGCGGAATATCCCCTTGTATACAAGTCGGCTGGAGGTCGATGTATTGACTCTCGACACAATCTTAGTGTTCCATCGTCATTTGGAGGCATTGAACGTTACAATTAACAATCAGTTTCGCGTCGGATTTGAAAATCTAGACTCACAGGTGAGCCACCATAAGGAGCCCGAGGCAGGAATATCCCAATGAAAACAAGTCAGCTGGAAGACGATATATTGAATCTCGACGCAATTAGAGTGTTCCATCGTAATTAGGAGGCCCTGTACGTTACTATTAACTATGAGTTTTGCATCGGATTCGAAAATCTAGACTCACAGGTGAACGATCATAAGGTGCCCGAGGCGGCAATATCCCCTTGTAGACAAGTCGACACAATCTTAGTGTTCCAGGCCCTGAATGTTACATTTAACTATAAGTTTTTCGTCGGATTCGAAAATCCAGACTCACTGGAGACGGAAGACGGTGTATTGCATCGCGACGGAATTTGAGTGCTCCATCGTCATTATGAGGCCCTGAACGTTACAATTAACTATCAGTTTCACTTCGGATTCGAAAATCTTGACTTATAGGAGAAGGACCGTATGGTACCCGAGGCAGCAATATCCCCTTGGAGACAAATCAGCTGAAGGACGATGTATTGAATCTTGACGCAATTTGAGTGCTCCATCGTCATTATTAGGCCCTGAACGTTACAATTAACTGTCATTATCCAGTCTGATTCGAAAAGCTAGTATTACAGGTGAACGATCATAAGGTGCACCAGGCAGCAATAGACGATTGGAGCAAGTCGGCTGGAGGACGATGTTTTGGATCGGGACGCAATTAGAGTGTTCTATCGTAACTAGGAGGCCCTGAATGTTACAATTAACTATAAGTTTTTCGTCGGATTGGAAATTCTAGACTCACTGGACACGGACCTTAAGGTTCCGGAAGCAGCAGTATCCCCTTGGAGACCAGTCCGCTGGAGGACGATGGATTGGATCGCGACGCAATTTGAGTGTTCCATCGTCATTAGGAGGCCCTGAACGTTACAATTAACTATCAGTTTTGCGTCGGATTAGAAAATCTAGAGTCACAGGAGAACGTCCATTAGGTGCCCGAGGCAGCAATAGACCCTTAGAGACAAGTCGGCTGGAGGACGATGTATTGAATCGCGACGCAATTTGAGAGATCCATCGTCATTAGGAGGCCCTGAACGATACAATTAACAATCAGTTTCGCGTCGGATTCGAAAATCTAGACTCACAGGAGATGGACCGTATGGTCCCTGAGGCAGCAATATCCTCTTGGAGACAGGTCGGCTGGCGGTCGATGTATTGAATCTCGACGCAATTTGAGTGTTCCATCGTCATTAGGAGGCGCTGAACGTTACAATTAACTGTCAGTTTTGCGTCGGGTTCGAAAATCTAGACTCACTGGAGAACGTTCATATAGTGCCCGAGGCAACAATAGACCCTTGGAGACAAGTCGCCTGGAGGACGATGTATCGGATCCCACGCAATTTGAGTTTCCATCGTCATTAGGAGGCCCTGAATGTTACAATTATCTATCAGTTTTTCGTCGGATTCGAAAATCTAGACTCACATAAGGAGACCGTGGCAACGATATCCCCCTGGAGACCAGTCCGCTGGAGGACGATGTATTGAATCGCGATGTAAATTGAGTGCTGCATCGTCATTAGGAGGCCCTGAACGTTACAATTAACTATCAGTTTCGCGTCCCATTAGAAAGTCTAGACCCACAGGAGAAGGACCATACGGTGCCCGAGGCAGCAATATCCCCTTGGAACAAGTCGGCTGGAAGACGATGTATTGAATCTCGACGCAATTTGAGTGTTCCATCGTCATTATGAGGCCCTGATCGTTACAATTAACTAACTGTTTTGCGCCAGATTCGAAAATCTAGACTAATAGGAGAACGACCATAAGGAGCCCGAGGCAGCAATAGACTCTTGGAGACAAGTCGGCTGAAGGACGATGTATTGCATCTCGACGCAATTTGAGAGTCCCATCGTCATTAGGAGTCCCTGAACGTTACAATTAACTATCAGTTTCGCGTCTGATTCGAAAATCTAGACTCACAAGAGACGGACCATAAGGTCCGGAAGCAGCAATATCCCCTTGGAGACCAGTCCGCTGGAGGACGAAGTATTGAATCGCGACGCAATTTGAGTGTTCCATCGTCTTTAGGAGGCCATGAAAATTTCAATTAACTATCAGTTTCGCGTCGGATTCGAAAATCTAGACTCACAGGAGACGGACCACATGGAGCCCGAGGCGGCAATTTCCCCTTGTAGACAAGTCGGCTGGCGGTCGATGTGTTGACTCTCGACACAATCTTAGTGTTCCACCGTCATTAGGAGGCCCTGAGCGTTACAATTAACAATCAGTTTCGCGTCGGATTTGAAAATCTAGACTCACAGGAGAGCGACCATAAGGAGCCCGAGGCAGCAATATCCCCATGAAAACAAGTCAGCTGGAAGACCATATATTGAATCTCGACGCAATTAGAGTGTTCCATCGTAAATAGGACGCCCTGAATGTTACAATTAACTATAAGTTTTTCGTCGGATCCGAAAATCCAGACTCAGTGGAATCGGACCATAAGGTTCCGGAAGCAGCAATATCCCCTTGGAGACAAGTCCGCAAGAAGACGATGTATTGAATCGCGACGGAATTTGAGTGCTCCATCGTCATTTTGAGGCCCTGAACGTTACAATAAACTATCATTATCGCGTGGGATTCGAAAATCTAGACTTACAGGTGAACGATCAAAAGGTGCGCCAGGCAGCAATAGAGGCTTGGAGACAAGTCGGCTGGAGGACGATGTTTTGGATCGCGACGCAATTTGAGTGTTCCATCGTAACTAGGAGGCCCTGGATGTTATAATTAACTATAAGTTTTTCGTCAGATTCGAAAATATAGACTCACTGGAGACGGACCATAAGGTTCCGGAAGCAGCAATATCACCTTGGAGACCAGTCCGCTGGAGGACGATGTATTGAATCACGACGCAATTTGAGTGCTCCAGCGTCATTAGGAGGCCCTGAACGGTACAATTAACTATCAGTTTCGCGTCGGATTCGAAATTCTTAACTTACAGGAGAAGGACCGTATGGTGCCCGAGGCAGTTGGCTGGAGGCCGATGTATTGAATATTGACGCAATTTGAGTGTTCCATCGTCTTTTGGAGGCCCTGATCATTACAATTAACTATCAGTTTCGCGTCGGATTAGAAAATCTAGACTCACAGGAGACAGACCACATGGAGCCCGAGGCGGAATATCCCCTTGTATACAAGTCGGCTGGAGGTCGATGTATTGACTCTCGACACAATCTTAGTGTTCCATCGTCATTTGGAGGCATTGAACGTTACAATTAACAATCAGTTTCGCGTCGGATTTGAAAATCTAGACTCACAGGTGAGCCACCATAAGGAGCCCGAGGCAGGAATATCCCAATGAAAACAAGTCAGCTGGAAGACGATATATTGAATCTCGACGCAATTAGAGTGTTCCATCGTAATTAGGAGGCCCTGTACGTTACTATTAACTATGAGTTTTGCATCGGATTCGAAAATCTAGACTCACAGGTGAACGATCATAAGGTGCCCGAGGCGGCAATATCCCCTTGTAGACAAGTCGACACAATCTTAGTGTTCCAGGCCCTGAATGTTACATTTAACTATAAGTTTTTCGTCGGATTCGAAAATCCAGACTCACTGGAGACGGAAGACGGTGTATTGCATCGCGACGGAATTTGAGTGCTCCATCGTCATTATGAGGCCCTGAACGTTACAATTAACTATCAGTTTCACTTCGGATTCGAAAATCTTGACTTATAGGAGAAGGACCGTATGGTACCCGAGGCAGCAATATCCCCTTGGAGACAAATCAGCTGAAGGACGATGTATTGAATCTTGACGCAATTTGAGTGCTCCATCGTCATTATTAGGCCCTGAACGTTACAATTAACTGTCATTATCCCGTCTGATTCGAAAAGCTAGTAATACAGGTGAACGATCATAAGGTGCACCAGGCAGCAATAGACGATTGGAGCAAGTCGGCTGGAGGACGATGTTTTGGATCGGGACGCAATTAGAGTGTTCTATCGTAACTAGGAGGCCCTGAATGTTACAATTAACTATAAGTTTTTCGTCGGATTGGAAATTCTAGACTCACTGGACACGGACCTTAAGGTTCCGGAAGCAGCAGTATCCCCTTGGAGACCAGTCCGCTGGAGGACGATGGATTGGATCGCGACGCAATTTGAGTGTTCCATCGTCATTAGGAGGCCCTGAACGTTACAATTAACTATCAGTTTTGCGTCGGATTAGAAAATCTAGAGTCACAGGAGAACGTCCATTAGGTGCCCGAGGCAGCAATAGACCCTTAGAGACAAGTCGGCTGGAGGACGATGTATTGAATCGCGACGCAATTTGAGAGATCCATCGTCATTAGGAGGCCCTGAACGATACAATTAACAATCAGTTTCGCGTCGGATTCGAAAATCTAGACTCACAGGAGATGGACCGTATGGTCCCTGAGGCAGCAATATCCTCTTGGAGACAGGTCGGCTGGCGGTCGATGTATTGAATCTCGACGCAATTTGAGTGTTCCATCGTCATTAGGAGGCGCTGAACGTTACAATTAACTGTCAGTTTTGCGTCGGGTTCGAAAATCTAGACTCACTGGAGAACGTTCATATAGTGCCCGAGACAACAATAGACCCTTGGAGACAAGTCGCCTGGAGGACGATGTATCGGATCCCACGCAATTTGAGTTTCCATCGTCATTAGGAGGCCCTGAATGTTACAATTATCTATCAGTTTTTCGTCGGATTCGAAAATCTAGACTCACATAAGGAGACCGTGGCAACGATATCCCCCTGGAGACCAGTCCGCTGGAGGACGATGTATTGAATCGCGATGCAAATTGAGTGCTGCATCGTCATTAGGAGGCCCTGAACGTTACAATTAACTATCAGTTTCGCGTCCCATTAGAAAGTCTAGACCCACAGGAGAAGGACCATACGGTGCCCGAGGCAGCAATATCCCCTTGGAACAAGTCGGCTGGAAGACGATGTATTGAATCTCGACGCAATTTGAGTGTTCCATCGTCATTATGAGGCCCTGATCGTTACAATTAACTAACTGTTTTGCGCCAGATTCGAAAATCTAGACTAATAGGAGAACGACCATAAGGAGCCCGAGGCAGCAATAGACTCTTGGAGACAAGTCGGCTGAAGGACGATGTATTGCATCTCGACGCAATTTGAGAGTCCCATCGTCATTAGGAGTCCCTGAACGTTACAATTAACTATCAGTTTCGCGTCTGATTCGAAAATCTAGACTCACAAGAGACGGACCATAAGGTCCGGAAGCAGCAATATCCCCTTGGAGACCAGTCCGCTGGAGGACGAAGTATTGAATCGCGACGCAATTTGAGTGTTCCATCGTCTTTAGGAGGCCATGAAAATTTCAATTAACTATCAGTTTCGCGTCGGATTCGAAAATCTAGACTCACAGGAGACGGACCACATGGAGCCCGAGGCGGCAATATCCCCTTGTAGACAAGTCGGCTGGCGGTCGAAGTGTTGACTCTCGACACAATCTTAGTGTTCCACCGTCATTAGGAGGCCCTGAACGTTACAATTAACAATCAGTTTCGCGTCGGATTTGAAAATCTAGACTCACAGGAGAGCGACCATAAGGAGCCCGAGGCAGCAATATCCCCATGAAAACAAGTCAGCTGGAAGACGATATATTGAATCTCGACGCAATTAGAGTGTTCCATCGTAAATAGGACGCCCTGAATGTTACAATTAACTATAAGTTTTTCGTCGCATCCGAAAATCCAGACTCAGTGGAATCGGACCATAAGGTTCCGGAAGCAGCAATATCCCCTTGGAGACAAGTCCGCAAGAAGACGATGTATTGAATCGCGACGGAATTTGAGTGCTCCATCGTCATTTTGAGGCCCTGAACGTTACAATAAACTATCATTATCGCGTGGGATTCGAAAATCTAGACTTACAGGTGAACGATCAAAAGGTGCGCCAGGCAGCAATAGAGGCTTGGAGACAAGTCGGCTGGAGGACGATGTTTTGGATCGCGACGCAATTTGAGTGTTCCATCGTAACTAGGAGGCCCTGGATGTTATAATTAACTATAAGTTTTTCGTCAGATTCGAAAATATAGACTCACTGGAGACGGACCATAAGGTTCCGGAAGCAGCAATATCACCTTGGAGACCAGTCCGCTGGAGGACGATGTATTGAATCACGACGCAATTTGAGTGCTCCAGCGTCATTAGGAGGCCCTGAACGGTACAAATAACTATCAGTTTCGCGTCGGATTCGAAATTCTTAACTTACAGGAGAAGGACCGTATGGTGCCCGAGGCAGTTGGCTGGAGGCCGATGTATTGAATATTGACGCAATTTGAGTGTTCCATCGTCTTTTGGAGGCCCTGATCATTACAATTAACTATCAGTTTCGCGTCGGATTAGAAAATCTAGACTCACAGGAGACAGACCACATGGAGCCCGAGGCGGAATATCCCCTTGTATACAAGTCGGCTGGAGGTCGATGTATTGACTCTCGACACAATCTTAGTGTTCCATCGTCATTTGGAGGCATTGAACGTTACAATTAACAATCAGTTTCGCGTCGGATTTGAAAATCTAGACTCACAGGTGAGCCACCATAAGGAGCCCGAGGCAGGAATATCCCAATGAAAACAAGTCAGCTGGAAGACGATATATTGAATCTCGACGCAATTAGAGTGTTCCATCGTAATTAGGAGGCCCTGTACGTTACTATTAACTATGAGTTTTGCATCGGATTCGAAAATCTAGACTCACAGGTGAACGATCATAAGGTGCCCGAGGCGGCAATATCCCCTTGTAGACAAGTCGACACAATCCAGGCCCTGAATGTTACATTTAACTATAAGTTTTTCGTCGGATTCGAAAATCCAGACTCACTGGAGACGGAAGACGGTGTATTGCATCGCGACGGAATTTGAGTGCTCCATCGTCATTATGAGGCCCTGAACGTTACAATTAACTATCAGTTTCACTTCGGATTCGAAAATCTTGACTTATAGGAGAAGGACCGTATGGTACCCGAGGCAGCAATATCCCCTTGGAGACAAATCAGCTGAAGGACGATGTATTGAATCTTGACGCAATTTGAGTGCTCCATCGTCATTATTAGGCCCTGAACGTTACAATTAACTGTCATTATCCCGTCTGATTCGAAAAGCTAGTATTACAGGTGAACGATCATAAGGTGCACCAGGCAGCAATAGACGATTGGAGCAAGTCGGCTGGAGGACGATGTTTTGGATCGGGACGCAATTAGAGTGTTCTATCGTAACTAGGAGGCCCTGAATGTTACAATTAACTATAAGTTTTTCGTCGGATTGGAAATTCTAGACTCACTGGACACGGACCTTAAGGTTCCGGAAGCAGCAGTATCCCCTTGGAGACCAGTCCGCTGGAGGACGATGGATTGGATCGCGACGCAATTTGAGTGTTCCATCGTCATTAGGAGGCCCTGAACGTTACAATTAACTATCAGTTTTGCGTCGGATTAGAAAATCTAGAGTCACAGGAGAACGTCCATTAGGTGCCCGAGGCAGCAATAGACCCTTAGAGACAAGTCGGCTGGAGGACGATGTATTGAATCGCGACGCAATTTGAGAGATCCATCGTCATTAGGAGGCCCTGAACGATACAATTAACAATCAGTTTCGCGTCGGATTCGAAAATCTAGACTCACAGGAGATGGACCGTATGGTCCCTGAGGCAGCAATATCCTCTTGGAGACAGGTCGGCTGGCGGTCGATGTATTGAATCTCGACGCAATTTGAGTGTTCCATCGTCATTAGGAGGCGCTGAACGTTACAATTAACTGTCAGTTTTGCGTCGGGTTCGAAAATCTAGACTCACTGGAAAACGTTCATATAGTGCCCGAGGCAACAATAGACCCTTGGAGACAAGTCGCCTGGAGGACGATGTATCGGATCCCACGCAATTTGAGTTTCCATCGTCATTAGGAGGCCCTGAATGTTACAATTATCTATCAGTTTTTCGTCGGATTCGAAAATCTAGACTCACATAAGGAGACCGTGGCAACGATATCCCCCTGGAGACCAGTCCGCTGGAGGACGATGTATTGAATCGCGATGCAAATTGAGTGCTGCATCGTCATTAGGAGGCCATGAACGTTACAATTAACTATCAGTATATCGCCGGATTCGAAAATCTAGACTCACAGGACACGGAACACATTGAACCCGAGGCACCATATCCCCTTCGAGACAAGTGGGCTGGAGGTCCATGTATTGACTCTCGACGCAAATTGAGTGTTCCATCGTCATTAGGAGTCGCTGAACGTAACAATTGACTATCATTTTTGCGTCGGATTCGAAAATCTAGATTCACAGGAGAACGACTATAAGGTGCGCGACGCAGCAACAGCCCCTTGGATACAAGTTAGCTGGATTCCGATGTATAGAATCTTGACGCAATTTGAGAGTGCCATCGTCATTAGGAGTCCCTGAACGTTATAATTAACAATCAGTTTTGCGTCGGATTAGAAAATCTAGTCTCACAGGAGATCGACCATAAGGTGCCCGAGGCAGGAATAGACCATTGGAGACAAGTCGGCTGGAGGACGATGTATTGACTCTCGATGCTATTTGAGTGTTCCATCGTCATTAGGAGGCACTGAACGTTACAATTAACTATCATTTTAGTGTCGGATTCGAAAATGTACTCACAGGAGAAGTTCATACGGTGCCCGAGACAGCAAAATCCCTTGAATACAAGTCGGCTGTAGGTCGATGTTTTGAATCTCGACGCAATTCGAGTGTTCCATCGTCATTAGGAGCCCCTGAACGTTACAGTTAACAATCAGTTTTGCGTCGGATTAGAAAATCTAGACTCACTGGAGATCGACCATAAGGTGACCGAGGCAGCAATATACCCTTGGAGACAAGTCAGCTGAAGGACGATGTATTGAATACCCCCTTGTAGACAAGTCGGCTGGAGGTCGATGTATTGACTCTCGACACAATCTTAGTGTTCCATTGTCATTAGGAGGCCCTGAACGTTACAATTAACAATCAGTTTCGCGTCGGATTTGAAAATCTAGACTCACAGGAGAGCGACCATAAGGAGCCCGAGGCCGCAATATACCCTTGAAAACAAGTCAGCTGGAAGACGATACATTCAATCTCGACGCAATTAGAGTGTTCCATCGTATTTAGGAGGCCCTGAACGTTACAATTAACTATGAGTTTTGCATCGGTTACGAAAATCTAGACTCACAGGTGAACGATCATAAGGTGCCCGAGGCAGCAATATCCCCATGATAACAAGTCAGCTGGAAGACGATATATTGAATATCGACGCAATTAGAGTGTTCCATCGTAATTAGGAGGCCCTGAACGTTACAATTGACTATGAGTTTGGCATCGGATTTGAAAATCTAGACTCACAGGTGAACGATCATAAGGTCCCCGAGGCGGCAATATCCCCTTGTAGACAAATCGGCTGGAGGTCGATGTATTGACTCTCGACACATTCTTAGTGTTCCATCGTTAATAGGACGCCCTGAATGTTACAATTAACTATAAGTTTTTCGTCGGATTGGAAATTCTAGACTCACTAGAGACGGACCTTAAGGTTCCGGAAGCAGCAGTATCCCCTTGGAGACCAGTCCGCTGGAGGACGATGTATTGGATCGCCACGCAATTTGAGTGTTCCATCGTAACTAGGAGGCTATGTATGTTATAATTAACTATAAGTTTTTCGTCGGATTCGAAAATATAGACTCACTGGAGACGGACCATAAGGTTCCGGAAGCAGCAATATCCCCATGGAGACTAGTCCGCTGGAGGACGATGTGTTGAATCGCGACGCAATTTGAGTGCTCCAGCGTCATTAGGAGGCCCTGAACGGTACAATTAACTATCAGTTTCGCGTCGGATTCGAAAATCTAAACTTACAGGAGAAGAACCGTATGGTGCCCGAGGCAGCAATATCCCCTTGGAGACAAGTCGGCTGAAGGACGTTGTATTGAATCTCGACGCAATTTGAGTGTTCCATCGTCTTTAGGAGGCCCTGAACGTTACAATTAACTATTAGTTTTTCGTCGGATTCGAAAATCTAGACTCACTGGAGACGGACCATAAGGTTCTGGAAGCAGCAATATCCCCTTGGAGACCAGGCCGCTGGAGGACGATGTATTGAATCGCGACGCATTTTGAGTGCTCCATCGTCATTAGGAGGCCCTGAACGTTACAATTAACTATCAGTTTTTCGTCGGATTCGAAAATCCTGACTCACTGCAGACGGACAATAAGGTGCCTGAGGCAGCACTATCCCATTGGAGACCAGTCCACTGGAGGTCGATGTATTGAATCTCGACACAATTTGAGTGTTCCATCGTCGATAGGAGGCCCGGAACATAACAATTAACTATCAGTTTTTCGTCGGATTCTAAAATCTAGACTCACAGGGGAACGACTATAAGGTGCCCGAGGCAGCAATAGACCCTTGTAGACAAATCGGCTGAATGCCGATGTATTGAATCTCGACGCAATTTGAGTGTTCCATCGTCATTAGAAGGCCCTGAACGTTACAATTAACTATCATTTTTGCGTCGGATTCGAAAATCTAGACACTCAGGAGAACGAACATAAGGTGCCCGAGGCAGCAATAGACCCTTCAGACAAGTCGGCTGGAAAACGATGTACTGACTCTCGAGGATATTTGAATGATCCATCGTCATTAGGAGGCCCTGAATGTTACAATTAACTATCAGTTATTCGTCGGATTCGAAAATCTAGACTCACTGGAGACGGACCATAAGGTGCCCGACTCAGCAATATCCCCTAGGAGACCAGTCCGCTGGAGGACGATGTATTGAATCGCGACGCAATTAGAGTGCTCCATCGTCATTAGGAGGCCCTGAACGTTACAATTAACTATCAGTTTCGCCTCCCATTAGAAAGTCTAGACCCACAGGAGAAGGACCATACGGTGCCCGAGGCAGCAATATCCCCTTGGAACAAGTCGGCTGGAAGACGATGTATTGAATCTCGACGCAATTTGAGTGTTCCATCGTCATTATGAGGCCCTGATCGTTACAATTAACTAACTGTTTTGCGCCAGATTCGAAAATCTAGACTAATAGGAGAACGACCATACGGAGCCCGAGGCAGCAATAGACTCTTGGAGATAAGTCGGCTGAAGGACGATGTATTGCATCTCGACGCAATTTGAGAGTCCCATCGTCATTAGGAGTCCCTGAACGTTACAATTAACTATCAGTTTCGCGTCTGATTCGAAAATCTAGACTCACAGGAGACGGACCATAAGGTCCGGAAGCAGCAATATCCCCTTGGAGACCAGTCCGCTAGAGGACGATGGATTGGATCGCGACGCAATTTGAGTGTTCCATCGTCATTGGGAGGCCCTGAACGTTACAATTAACTATCAGTTTTGCGTCGGATTAGAAAATCTAGAGTCACAGGAGAACGTCCATTAGGTGCCCGAGGCAGCAATAGACCCTTAGAGACAAGTCGGCTGGAGGACGATGTATTGAATCGCGACGCAATTTGAGAGATCCATCGTCATTAGGAGGCCCTGAACGATATAATTAACAATCAGTTTTGCGTCGGATTCGAAAATCTAGACTCACAGGAGCTGGACCGTATGGTCCCTGAGGCAGCAATATCCTCTTGGAGACAGGTCGGCTGGCGGTCGATGTATTGAATCTCGACGCAATTTGAGTGTTCCATCGTCATTAGGAGGCGCTGAACGTTACAATTAACTGTCAGTTTTGCGTCGGGTTCAAAAATCTAGACTCACTGGAGAACGTTCATACAGTGCCCGAGGCAACAATAGACCCTTGGAGACAAGTCGCCTGGAGGACGATGTATTGAATCTCGACGCAATTTGAGTGTTCCATCGTCATTATGAGGCCCTGATCGTTACAATTAACTAACTGTTTTGCGCCAGATTCGAAAATCTAGACTAATAGGAGAACGACCATAAGGAGCCCGAGGCAGCAATAGACTCTTGGAGACAAGTCGGCTGAAGGACGATGTATTGCATCTCAACGCAATTTGAGAGTCCCATCGTCATTAGGAGTCCCTGAACGTTACAATTAACTATCAGTTTCGCGTCGGATTCGAAAATCTAGACTCACAGGAGACGGACCACATGGAGCCCGAGGCGGCAATATCCCCTTGTAGACAAGTCGGCTGGAGGTCGATGTGTTGACTCTCGACACAATCTTAGTGTTCCACCGTCATTAGGAGGCCCTGAACGTTACAATTAACAATCAGTTTCGCGTCGGATTTGAAAATCTAGACTCACAGGAGAGCGACCATAAGGAGCCCGAGGCAGCAATATCCCCATGAAAACAAGTCAGCTGGAAGACGATATATTGAATCTCGACGCAATTAGAGTGTTCCATCGTAACTAGGAGGCCCTGGATGTTATAATTAACTATAAGTTTTTCGTCAGATTCGAAAATATAGACTCACTGGAGACGGATCATAAGGTTCCGGAAGCAGCAATATCCCCTTGGAGACCAGTCCGCTGGAGGACGATGTATTGAATCACGACGCAATTTGAGTGCTCCAGCGTCATTAGGAGGCCCTGAACGGTACAAATAACTATCAGTTTCGCGTCGGATTCGAAATTCTTAACTTACAGGAGAAGGACCGTATGGTGCCCGAGGCAGTTGGCTGGAGGCCGATGTATTGAATATTGACGCAATTTGAGTGTTCCATCGTCTTTTGGAGGTCCTGATCATTACAATTAACTATCAGTTTCGCGTCGGATTAGAAAATCTAGACTCACAGGAGACAGACCACATGGAGCCCGAGGCGGAATATCCCCTTGTATACAAGTCGGCTGGAGGTCGATGTATTGACTCTCGACACAATCTTAGTGTTCCATCGTCATTTGGAGGCATTGAACGTTACAATTAACAATCAGTTTCGCGTCGGATTTGAAAATCTAGACTCACAGGTGAGCCACCATAAGGAGCCCGAGGCAGGAATATCCCAATGAAAACAAGTCAGCTGGAAGACGAAATATTGAATCTCGACGCAACTAGAGTGTTCCATCGTAATTAGGAGGCCCTGTACGTTACTATTAACTATGAGTTTTGCATCGGATTCGAAAATCTAGACTCACAGGTGAACGATCATAAGGTGCCCGAGGCGGCAATATCCCCTTGTAGACAAGTCGACACAATCTTAGTGTTCCAGGCCCTGAATGTTACATTTAACTATAAGTTTTTCGTCGGATTCGAAAATCCAGACTCACTGTAGACGGAAGACGGTGTATTGCATCGCGACGGAATTTGAGTGCTCCATCGTCATTATGAGGCCCTGAACGTTACAATTAACTATCAGTTTCACTTCGGATTCGAAAATCTTGACTTATAGGAGAAGGACCGTATGGTACCCGAGGCAGCAATATCCCCTTGGAGACAAATCAGCTGAAGGACGATGTATTGAATCTTGACGCAATTTGAGTGCTCCATCGTCATTAGGAGGCCATGAACGTTACAATTAACTATCAGTATATCGCCGGATTCGAAAATCTAGACTCACAGGACACGGAACACATTGAACCCGAGGCAGCATATCCCCTTCGAGACAAGTGGGCTGGAGGTCCGTGTATTGACTCTCGACGCAAATTGAGTGTTCCATCGTCATTAGGAGTCGCTGAACGTAACAATTGACTATCATTTTTGCGTCGGATTCGAAAATCTAGATTCACAGGAGAACGACTATAAGGTGCGCGACGCAGCAACAGCCCCTTGGATACAAGTTAGCTGGATTCCGATGTATAGAATCTTGACGCAATTTGAGAGTGCCATCGTCATTAGGAGTCCCTGAACGTTATAATTAACAATCAGTTTTGCGTCGGATTAGAAAATCTAGTCTCACAGGAGATCGACCATAAGGTGCCCGAGACAGGAATAGACCATTGGAGACAAGTCGGCTGGAGGACGATGTATTGACACTCGATGCTATTTGAGTGTTCCATCGTCATTAGGAGGCACTGAACGTTACAATTAACTATCATTTTAGTGTCGGATTCGAAAATGTACTCACAGGAGAAGTTCATACGGTGCCCGAGACAGCAAAATCCCTTGAATACAAGTCGGCTGTAGGTCGATGTTTTGAATCTCGACGCAATTCGAGTGTTCCATCGTCATTAGGAGCCCCTGAACGTTACAGTTAACAATCAGTTTTGCGTCGGATTAGAAAATCTAGACTCACTGGAGATCGACCATAAGGTGACCGAGGCAGCAATATACACTTGGAGACAAGTCAGCTGAAGGACGATGTATTGAATACCCCCTTGTAGACAAGTCGGCTGGAGGTCGATGTATTGACTCTCGACACAATCTTAGTGTTCCATTGTCATTAGGAGGCCCTGAACGTTACAATTAACAATCAGTTTCGCGTCGGATTTGAAAATCTAGACTCACAGGAGAGCGACCATAAGGAGCCCGAGGCAGCAATATACCCTTGAAAACAAGTCAGCTGGAAGACGATACATTCAATCTCGACGCAATTAGGTGTGTTCCATCGTATTTAGGAGGCCCTGAACGTTACAATTAACTATCAGTTTTTCGTCTGATTCGAAAATCCTGACTCACTGCAGACGGACAATAAGGTGCCTGAGGCAGCACTATCCCATTGGAGACCAGTCCACTGGAGGTCGATGTATTGAATCTCGACACAATTTGAGTGTTCCATCGTCGATAGGAGGCCCGGAACATAACAATTAACTATCAGTTTTTCGTCGGATTCTAAAATCTAGACTCACAGGGGAACGACTATAAGGTGCCCGAGGCAGCAATAGACCCTTGTAGACAAATCGGCTGAATGCCGATGTATTGAATCTCGACGCAATTTGAGTGTTCCATCGTCATTAGAAGGCCCTGAACGTTACAATTAACTATCATTTTTGCGTCGGATTCGAAAATCTAGACACTCAGGAGAACGAACATAAGGTGCCCGAGGCAGCAATAGACCCTTCAGACAAGTCGGCTGGAAAACGATGTACTGACTCTCGAGGATATTTGAATGATCCATCGTCATTAGGAGGCCCTGAATGTTACAATTAACTATCAGTTATTCGTCGGATTCGAAAATCTAGACTCACTGGAGACGGACCATAAGGTGCCCGACTCAGCAATATCCCCTAGGAGACCAGTCCGCTGGAGGACGATGTATTGAATCGCGACGCAATTAGAGTGCTCCATCGTCATTAGGAGGCCCTGAACGTTACAATTAACTATCAGTTTCGCGTCCCATTAGAAAGTCTAGACCCACAGGAGAAGGACCATACGGTGCCCGAGGCAGCAATATCCCCTTGGAACAAGTCGGCTGGAAGACGATGTATTGAATCTCGACGCAATTTGAGTGTTCCATCGTCATTATGAGGCCCTGATCGTTACAATTAACTAACTGTTTTGCGCCAGATTCGAAAATCTAGACTAATAGGAGAACGACCATAAGGAGCCCGAGGCAGCAATAGACTCTTGGAGACAAGTCGGCTGAAGGACGATGTATTGCATCTCGACGCAATTTGAGAGTCCCATCGTCATTAGGAGTCCCTGAACGTTACAATTAACTATCAGTTTCGCGTCTGATTCGAAAATCTAGACTCACAGGAGACGGACCATAAGGTCCGGAAGCAGCAATATCCCCTTGGAGACCAGTCCGCTGGAGGACGATGGATTGGATCGCGACGCAATTTGAGTGTTCCATCGTCATTAGGAGGCCCTGAACGTTACAATTAACTATCAGTTTTGCGTCGGATTAGAAAATCTAGAGTCACAGGAGAACGTCCATTAGGTGCCCGAGGCAGCAATAGACCCTTAGAGACAAGTCGGCTGGAGGACGATGTATTGAATCGCGACGCAATTTGAGAGATCCATCGTCATTAGGAGGCCCTGAACGATACAATTAACAATCAGTTTTGCGTCGGATTCGAAAATCTAGACTCACAGGAGATGGACCGTATGGTCCCTGAGGCAGCAATATCCTCTTGGAGACAGGTCGGCTGGCGGTCGATGTATTGAATCTCGACGCAATTTGAGTGTTCCATCGTCATTAGGAGGCGCTGAACGTTACAATTAACTGTCAGTTTTGCGTCGGGTTCGAAAATCTAGACTCACTGGAGAACGTTCATACAGTGCCCGAGGCAACAATAGACCCTTGGAGACAAGTCGCCTGGAGGACGATGTATGGGATCCCAGGCAATTTGAGTTTCCATCGTCATTAGGAGGCCCTGAATGTTACAATTATCTATCAGTTTTTCGTCGGATTCGAAAATCTAGACTCACATAAGGAGACCGTGGCAACGATATCCCCCTGGAGACCAGTCCGCTGGAGGACGATGTATTGAATCGCGATGCAAATTGAGTGCTGCATCGTCCTTAGGAGGCCATGAACGTTACAATTAACTATCAGTATATCGCCGGATTCGAAAATCTAGACTCACAGGACACGGAACACATTGAACCCGAGGCAGCATATCCCCTTCGAGACAAGTGGGCTGGAGGTCCATGTATTGACTCTCGACGCAAATTGAGTGTTCCATCGTCATTAGGAGTCGCTGAACGTAACAATTGACTATCATTTTTGCGTCGGATTCGAAAATCTAGATTCACAGGAGCACGACTATAAGGTGCGCGACGCAGCAACAGCCCCTTGGATACAAGTTAGCTGGATTCCGATGTATAGAATCTTGACGCAATTTGAGAGTGCCATCGACATTAGGAGTCCCTGAACGTTATAATTAACAATCAGTTTTGCGTCGGATTAGAAAATCTAGTCTCACAGGAGATCGACCATAAGGTGCCCGAGGCAGGAATAGACCATTGGAGACAAGTCGGCTGGAGGACGATGTATTGACACTCGATGCTATTTGAGTGTTCCATCGTCATTAGGAGGCACTGAACGTTACAATTAACTATCATTTTAGTGTCGGATTCGAAAATGTACTCACAGGAGAAGTTCATACGGTGCCCGAGACAGCAATATCCTTTGAATACAAGTCGGCTGTAGGTCGATGTTTTGAATCTCGACGCAATTCGAGTGTTCCATCGTCATTAGGAGCAGCTGAACGTTACAGTTAACAATCAGTTTTGCGTCGGATTAGAAAATCTAGACTCACTGGAGATCGACCATAAGGTGACCGAGGCAGCAATATACCCTTGGAGACAAGTCAGCTGAAGGACGATGTATTGAATACCTCCTTGTAGACAAGTCGGCTGGAGGTCGATGTATTGACTCTCGACACAATCTTAGTGTCCCATTGTCATTAGGAGGCCCTGAACGTTACAATTAACAATCAGTTTCGCGTCGGATTTGAAAATCTAGACTCACAGGAGAGCGACCATAAGGAGCCCGAGGCAGCAATATACCCTTGAAAGCAAGTCAGCTGGAAGACGATACATTCAATCTCGACGCAATTAGAGTGTTCCATCGTATTTAGGAGGCCCTGAACGTTACAATTAACTATGAGTTTTGCATCGGATTCGAAAATCTAGACTCACAGGTGAACGATCATAAGGTGCCCGAGGCAGCAATATCCCCATGATAACAAGTCAGCTGGAAGACGATATATTGAATCTCGACGCAATTAGAGTGTTCCATCGTAATTAGGAGGCCTTGAACGTTACAATTAACTATGAGTTTTGCATTGGATTCGAAAATCTAGACTCACAGGTGAACGATCATAAGGTGCCCCAGGCAGCAATAGACGCTTGGAGCAAGTCGGCTGGAGGACGATGTTTTGGATCGCGACGCAATTTGAGTGTTCCATCGTAACTAGGAGGCCCTCAACGTTACAATTTACTATAAGTTTATCGTCGGATTCGAAAATCCAGACTCACTGGAGACAGACCATAAGGTTCCGGAAGCAGCAATATCCCCTTGGAGACCAGTCCGCTGGAAGACGATGTATTGAATCGCGACGGAATTTGAGTGCTCCATCGTCATTATGAGGCCCTGAACGTTACATTTAACTATCAGTTTCGCCTCGGATTCGAAAATCTTGACTTACAGGAGAAGGACCGTATGGTGCCTGAGGCAGCAATATCCCCTTGGAGACAAGTCAGCTGAAGGACGATGTATTAAATCTTGACGCAATTTGAGTGCTCCATCGTCATTATGAGGCCCTGAACGTTACAATTAACTATCATTATCGCGTCGGAATCGAAAATCTAGACTTACAGGTGAACGATCATAAGGTGCCCCAGGCAGCAATAGACGCTTGGAGCAAGTCGGCTGGAGGACGATGTTTTGGATCGCGACGCAATTTGAGTGTTCCATCGTAACTAGGAGGCCCTGAACGTTACAATTAACTATCAGTTATGCGTCGGATTCGAAAATCTAGACTATCAGGAGAACGCCTATAAGGTGCCCGAGGCAGCAACAGACCCTTGGAGACAAGTTGGCTCTTGCCGATGTATTGAATCTCGACGCAATTTGAGTGTTCCATCGTCATTAGGGGGCCCTGATCGTTACAATTAACTATCGTTTTTGAGTCGGATTCGAAAATCTGGACTCAAAGCAGGACGACCATAAGGTGCCCGAGGCAGCAATAGACCTTTGGAGACGAGTCGGCTGAAGGACGATGTATTGACTCTCGACGCAATTTGAGTGTTCCATCGTCAATAGGAGGCACTGAACCTTACAATTAACTATCATTTTAGCGTTGGATTCGAAAATCTACTCACAGGAGAAGTTCATAGTGTGCCCGAGACAGCAATATCCCCTTGAATACAAGTCGGCTGTAGGTCGATGTATTGAATCTCGACGCAATTTGAGTGTTCCATCGTCTTTAGGAGGCCCTGAATGTTCAGTTTTTCTTCGGATTCGAAAATCTATACTCACTGGAGACGGACCATAAGGTGCACGAAGCAGCAATATCCCCTTGAGGCCAGTCCGCTGGAAGACGATGTATTGAGTCGCGACGCAATTAGAGTGCCCCATCGTCATTAGGAGGCCCTGAACGTTACAATTAACTATCAGTTGCGCGTCGGATTTGAAAATCTAGACTCACAGGTGAGCGACCATAAGGAGCCCGTGGCAGCAAAATCCCAATGAAAACAAGTCAGCTGGAAGACGATATATTGAATCTCGACGCAATTAGAGTGTTCCATCGTAATTAGGAGGCCCTGTACCTTACAATTAACTATGAGTTTTGCATCGGATTCGAAAATCTAGACTCACAGGTGAACGATCATAAGGTGCCCGAGGCGGCAATATTCCCTTGTAGACAAGTCGGCTGGAGGTCGATGTATTGACTCTCGACACAATCTTAGTGTTCCATCGTAACTAGGAGGCCCTGAATGTTACAATTAACTATAAGTTTTTCGTCGGATTCGAAAATCCAGAATCACTGGAGACGGGCCATAAGTTGCCCGAGGTAGCAATACCCCTTGGAGACAAATCGGCTGAATGGCGATGTATTGAATCTCGACGCAATTTGAGTGTTCCATCGTTATTAGGAGACTCTGAACGTTACAATTAACTATCATTTTTGCGTCGGATTCGAAAATGTAGACTCACAGGAGATCGATCATAAGGTGCCCGAGGCAGGAATAGACCCTTGGAGACAAGTCGGCTGGAGGACGATGTATTGACACTCGACGCAATTTGTGTTTTCCATCGTCATTAGGAGGCGCTGAAAATTACAATTAACTATCATTTTAGCGTCGGATTCGAAAATCTACTCACAGGAGAAGGATCATATGGTGCCCGAAACTGTAATATCCCCTTGGATACAAGTCGGCTGGAAGACGATGTATTGAATCTCGATTCAATTTGAGTGTTCCATCGTCTATAGGAGGCCCTGAACGTTACATTTAACAATCAGTTTTGCGTCGGATTAGAAAATTTAGACTCACAGGAGAACGACCATAAGGTGCCCGAGGCAGCAATCGACGCTTGGAGACAATTCGGCTGGTGGACGATGTATTGAATCGCGACGCAATTTGAGAGATCCATCGTCATTATGAGGCCCTGAACGTTACAATTAACTATCATTATCGCGTCGGAATCGAAAATCTAGACTTACAGGTGAACGATCATAAGGTGCCCCAGGCAGCAATAGACGCTTGGAACAAGTCGGCTGGAGGACGATGTTTTGGATCGCGACGCAATTTGAGTGTTCCATCGTAATTAGGAGGCCCTGAACGTTACAATTGACTATGAGTTTGGCATCGGATTTGAAAATCTAGACTCACAGGTGAACGATCATAAGGTCCCCGAGGCGGCAATATCCCCTTGTAGACAAATCGGCTGGAGGTCGATGTATTGACTCTCGACACATTCTTAGTGTTCCATCGTTAATAGGACGTCATGAATGTTACAATTAACTATAAGTTTTTCGTCGGATTGGAAATTCTAGACTCACTAGAGACGGACCTTAAGGTTCCGGAAGCAGCAGTATCCCCTTGGAGACCAGTCCGCTGGAGGACGATGGTGTTGAATCGCGACGCAATTTGAGTGCTCCAGCGTCATTAGGAGGCCCTGAACGGTACAATTAACTATCAGTTCGCGTCGGATTCGAAAATCTAAACTTACAGGAGAAGGACCGTATGGTGCCCGAGGCAGCAATATCCCCTTGGAGACAACTCGGCTGAAGGACGTTGTATTGAATCTCGACGCAATTTGAGTGTTCCATCGTCTTTAGGAGGCCCTGAACGTTACAATTAACTATTAGTTTTTCGTCGGATTCGAAAATCTAGACTCACTGGAGACGGACCATAAGGTTCTGAAGCAACAATATCCCCTTGGAGACCAGGCCGCTGGAGGACGATGTATTGAATCGCGACGCATTTTGAGTGCTCCATCGTCATTAGGAGGCCCTGAACGTTACAATTAACTATCAGTTTTTCGTCGGATTCGAAAATCCTGACTCACTGCAGACGGACAATAAGGTGCCTGAGGCAGCACTATCCCATTGGAGACCAGTCCACTGGAGGTCGATGTATTGAATCTCGACACAATTTGAGTGTTCCATCGTCGATAGGAGGCCCGGAACATAACAATTAACTATCAGTTTTTCGTCGGATTCTAAAATCTAGACTCACAGGGGAACGACTATAAGGTGCCCGAGGCAGCAATAGACCCTTGTAGACAAATCGGCTGAATGCCGATGTATTGAATCTCGACGCAATTTGAGTGTTCCATCATCATTAGAAGGCCCTGAACGTTACAATTAACTATCATTTTTGCGTCGGATTCGAAAATCTAGACACTCAGGAGAACGAACATAAGGTGCCCGAGGCAGCAATAGACCCTTCAGACAAGTCGGCTGGAAAACGATGTACTGACTCTCGAGGATATTTGAATGATCCATCGTCATTAGGAGGCCCTGATGTTACAATTAACTATCAGTATATCGCCGGATTCGAAAATCTAGACTCACAGGACACGGAACACATTGAACCCGAGGCAGCATATCCCCTTCGAGACAAGTGGGCTGGAGGTCCATGTATTGACTCTCGACGCAAATTGAGTGTTCCATCGTCATTAGGAGTCGCTGAACGTAACAATTG
>NW_025728252.1:234271-304973 GCF_021461385.2 Schistocerca piceifrons | reverse complement strand
ATTCTAAAATCTAGACTCACAGGGGGAACGGACTATAAGGTGCCCGAGGCAGCAATAGGACCCTTGTAGACAAATCGGCTGAATGCCGATGTATTGAATCTCGACGCAATTTGAGTGTTCCATCATCATTAGAAGGCCCTGAAACGTTACAATTAACTATCATTTTTGCGTCGGATTCGAAAATCTAGACACTCAGGGAGAAACGAACATAAGGTGCCCGAGGCAGCAATAGACCCTTCAGACAAGTCCGGCTGGAAAACGATTGTACTGACTCTCGAGGATATTTGAATGATCCATCGTCATTAGGAGGCCCTGAATGTTACAATTAACTATCAGTATATCGCCGGATTCGAAAATCTAGACTCACAGGACACGGAAACACATTGAACCCGAGGCAGCATATCCCCCTTCGAGACAAGTGGGCTGGAGGTCCATGTATTGACTCTCGACGCAAATTGAGTGTTCCATCGTCATTAGGAGTCGCTGAACGTAACAATTGACTATCATTTTTTGCGTCGGATTCGAAAAATCTAGATTCACAGGAGAACGACTATAAGGTGCGCGACGCAGCAACAGCCCCTTGGATACAAGTTAGCTGGGATTCCCGATGTATAGAATCTTGACGCAATTTGAGAGTGCCATCGTCATTAGGAGTCCCCTGAACGTTATAATTAACAATCAGTTTTGCGTCGGATTAGAAAATCTAGTCTCACAGGAGATCGACCATAAGGTGCCCGAGGCAGGAATAGACTATTGGAGACAAGTCGGCTGGAGGACGATGTATTGACACTCGATGCTACTTGAGTGTTCCATCGTCATTAGGAGGCACTGAACGTTACAATTAACTATCATTTTAGTGTCGGATTCGAAAATGTACTCACAGGAGAAGTTCATACAGTGCCCGAGGACAGCAATATCCCTTGAATACAAGTCGGCTGTAGGTCGATGTTTTGAATCTCGACGCAAATTCGAGTGTTCCATCGTCCATTAGGAGCCCCTGAACGTTTACAATTAACAATCAGTTTTGCGTCGGATTAGAAAATCTAGACTCACTGGAGATCGACCATAAGGTGACCGAGGCAGCAATATACCCTTGGAGACAAGTCAGCTGAAGGACGATGTATTGAATACCCCCTTGTAGACAAGTCGGCTGGAGGTCGATGTATTGACTCTCGGACACATTCTTAGTGTCCCATTGTCATTAGGAAGGCCCTGAACGTTACAATTAACAATCAGTTTTCGCGTCGGATTTTGAAAATCTAGACTCACAGGAGAGCGACCATAAGGAGCCCGAGGCAGCAATATACCCTTGAAAACAAGTCAGCTGGATGGACGATACATTCAATCTCGACGCAATTAGAGTGTTCCATCGTATTTAGGAGGGCCCTGAACGTAACAATTAACTATGAGTTTTGCATCGGATTCGAAAATCTAGACTCACAGGTGAACGATCATAAGGTGCCCGAGGCAGCAATATCCCCATGATAACAAGTCAGCTGGAAGACGATATATTGAATCTCGACGCAATTAGAGTGTTCCATCGTAATTAGGAGGCCTTGAACGTTACAATTAACTATGAGTTTTGCATTGGATTCGAAAATCTAGACTCACAGGTGAACGATCATAAGGGTGCCCCAGGCAGCAATAGTCGCTTGGAGCAAGTCCGCTGGAGGACGATGTTTTGGATCGCGACGCAATTTGAGTGTTCCATCGTAACTAGGAGGCCCTCAACGTTACAATTTAGTATAAGTTTTTCGTCGGATTCGAAAATCCAGACTCACTGGAGACAGACCATAAGGTTCCGGAAGCAGCAATATCCCCTTGGAGACCAGTCCGCTGGAAGACGATGTATTGAATCGCGACGGAATTTGAGTGCTCCATCGTCATTATGAGGCCCTGAACGTTACATTTAACTATCAGTTTCGCCTCGGATTCGAAAAATCTTGACTTACAGGAGAAGGGACCGTATGGTGCCTGAGGCAGCAATATCCCCTTGGAGACAAGTCAGCTGAAGGACGATGTATTAAATCTTGACGCAATTTGAGTGCTCCATCGTCATTATGAGGCCCTGAACGTTACAATTAACTATCATAATCGCGTCGGAATCGAAAATCTAGACTTACAGGTGAACGATCATATGTTTGCCCCAGGCAGCAAATAGACGCTTGGAGCAAGTCGGCTGGAGGACGATGTTTTGGATCGCGACGCAATTTGAGTGTTCCATCGTAACTAGGAGGCCCTGAACGTTACAATTAACTATCAGTTATGCGTCGGATTCGAAAATCTAGACTATCAGGAGAAACGCCTATAAGGTGCCCGAGGCCAGCAACAGACCCTTGGAGACAAGATGGCTCTTGCCGATGTATTGAATCTCGACGCAATTTGAGTGTTCCCATCGTCATTAGGGGGGCCCTGATCGTTACAATTAACTATCGTTTTTTGAATCGGATTCGAAAAATCTGGACTCAAAGGAGGACGACCATAAGGTGCCCGAGGCAGCAATAGACCTTTGGAGACGAGTCGGCTGAAGGACGATGTATTGACTCTCGACGCAATTTGAGTGTTTCCATCGTCAATAGGAGGCACTGAACCTTACAATTAACTATCATTTTAGCGTTGGATTCGAAAATCTACTCACAGGAGAAGTTCATAGTGTGCCCGAGACAGCAATATCCCCTTGAGTACAAGTCGGCTGTAGGTCGATGTATTGAATCTCGACGCAATTTGAGTGTTCCATCGTCTTTAGGAGGCCCTGAATGTTACAATTAACTATCAGTTTTTCTTCGGATTCGAAAATCTAGACTCACTGGAGACGGACCATAAGGTGCACGAAGCAGCAATATCCCCTTGGGGACCAGTCCGCTGGAAGACGATGTATTGAGTCGCGACGCAATTAGAGGGCCCCCATCGTCCATTAGGAGGCCCTGAAACGTTTAAAATTAACTATCAGTTGCCGCGTCGGATTTGAAAATCTAGACTCACAGGTGAGCGACCATAAGGAGCCCGTGGCAAGCAAAATCCCAATGAAAACAAGTCAGCTGGGAAGATGATGTATTGAATCTCGACGCAATTAGAGTGTTCCATCGTAATTAGGAGGCCCTGTACGTTACAATTAAACTATGAGTTTTTGCATCGGATTCGAAAATCTAGACTCACAGGTGAACGATCATAAGGTGCCCGAGGCCGGCAATATTCCCTTGTAGACAAGTCGGCTGGAGGTCGATGTATTGACTCTCGACACAATCTTAGTGATCCATCGTAACTAGGAGGCCCTGAATGTTTACAATTAACTACAAGTTTTTTCGTCGGATTCGAAAATCCAAGAATCACTGGAGACGGGCCCAAAAAGTTGCCCGAGGTAGCATTACCCCTTGGAGACAAATCGGCTGAATGGCGAAGTATTGAATCTCGACGCAATTTGAGTGTTTCCATCGTTATTAGGAGGCTCTGAACGTTACAAATTAACTATCATTATCGCGTCGGAATCGAAAATCTAGACTTACAGGTGAACGATCATAAGGTGCCCCCAGGCAGCAATAGACGCTTGGAACAAGTCGGCTGGTGGACGATGTATTGAATCGCGACGCAATTTGAGAGATCCATCGTCATTATGAGGCCCTGAACGTTTACAATTAAACTATCATTATCGCGTCGGAATCGAAAATCTAGACTTACAGGTGAACGATCATAAGGTGCCCCCAGGCAGCAATAGACGCTTGGGAAACAAGTCCGGCTGGAGGACGATGTTTTTGGATCGCGACGCAATTTGAGTGTTCCATCGTAACTAGGAGGCCCTGAAACGTTACAATTAACTATCAGTTTCGCGTCGGATTAGAAAATGTAGACTCACAGCAGTAAGGCCATAAGGTGCCCGAAGGCAGCAATAGACCCTTGGAGGACAAGTCGGCTGGAGGACGATTGTATTGAATCGCGACGCAATTTGAGAGATCCATCGTCATGAGGAGGCCCTGAACGTTACAATTAACAATCAGTTTCGCGTCGGATTCGAAAATCTAGAATCACAGGAGAAGGACCGTATCGAAGCCTGAGGCAGCAATATCCACTTGGAGGCAGGTCGGCTGGAGGTCGATGTATTGAATCTCGACGCAATTTGAGTGTTCCATCGTCATTATGACGCCCCTGAACGTTACAATTAAACTAACATTTTCGCGTCGGATTCCCAAAATCTACTTACAGGAGAAGTTTCATATGGTGCTCGCGACAGCAATATCCCCTTGGAAAAGAAGCCGGCAGGAGGACGATTGTATTGAATCTCGGACGCAATTTGAGTGTTTCCATCGTCCATTAGGAGGGCCCTGAACGTTACAATTAACTATCAGTTATGCGTCGGATTCGAAAAATCTATACTATCAGGAGAACGCCTATAAGGTGCCCGATGCAGCAACAGACCCTTGGAGACAAGTTGGCTGGATGCCGATGTATTGAAATCTCGACGCAAATTTGAGTGTTTCCATCGTCATTATGACGCCCCCTGAAACGTTACAATTAACTAACATTTTCGCGTCGGATTTCCAAAATCTACTTACAGGAGAAGTTCATATGGTGCTCGCGACAGCAATATCCCCTTGGATAACAAGCCGGCAGGAGGACGATGTATTGAATCTCGACGCAATTTGAGTGTTTCCATCGTCATTAGGGGGCCCTGATCGTTTACAATTAACTATCGTTTTTTGAGTCGGATTCGAAAATCTGGACTCAAAGAAGGACGACCATAAGGTGCCCGAGGCAGCAATAGACCTTTGGAGGACAAATCGGCCTGAATGGCGAAGTATTGAATCTCGACGCAATTTGAGTGTTCCATCGTTATTAGGAGGGCTCTGAACGTTACAATTAACTATCATTTTTTGCGTCGGATTCGAAAATGTAGACTCACAGGAGATCGATCATAAGGTGCCCGAGGCAGGAATAGGACCCCTTGGAGGACAAGTCGGCTGGAGGGACGATGTATTGACACTCGACGCAATTTGAGTGTTCCATCGTCATTAGGAGGCGCTGAAAAATTACAATTAACTATCATTTTAGCGTCGGATTCGAAAATCTACTCACAGGAGAAGGATCATATGGTGCCCCGAAACAGTAATATCCCCTTGGATACAAGTCGGCTGGAAGACGATGTATTGAATCTCGATTCAATTTGAGTGTTTCCATCGTCAATAGGAGGCCCTGAAACGTTACATTTAACAATCAGTTTTTGCGTCGGATTAGAAAATTTAGACTCACAGGAGAACGACCCATAAGGTGCCCGAGGCAGCAATAGACGCTTGGAGACAATTCGGCTGGTGGACGATGTATTGAAATCGCGACGCAATTTGAGAGATCCATCGTCATTATGAGGCCCTGAACGTTACAATTAACTATCATTATCGCGTCGGAATCGAAAATCTAGTCTTACAGGTGAACGATCATAAGGTTGCTCCAGGCAGCAATAGACGCTTGGAACAAGTCGGCTGGAGGGACGATGTTTTGGATCGCGACGCAATTTGAGTGTTCCATCGTAACTAGGAGGCCCTGAACGTTACAATTAACTATCAGTTTCGCGTCGGGAATTAGAAAATGTAGAGTCCACAGGAGAACGTCCATTAGGTGCCCGAGGCAGCAATGGACCCTTAGAGACAAGTCGGCTGGAGGGACGATATATTGAATCGCGACGCAATTTGAGAGATCCATCGTCATTAGGAGGCCCCTGAAACGATACAATTAACAATCTAGTTTCGCGTCGGATTCGAAAATCTAGACTCACAGGGAGATGGACCCGTATGGTCCCTGAGGCAGCAATATCCTCTTGGAGACAGGTCGGCTGGCGGTCGATGTATTGAATCTCGACGAAATTTGAGTGTTCCATCGTCATTAGGAGGCGCTGAACGTTACAATTAACTGTCAGTTTTGCGTCGGGTTCGAAAATCTAGACTCACTGGAGAACGTTCATATAGTGCCCGAGGCAACAATAGACCCTTGGAGACAAGTCGCCTGGAGGACGATGTATCGGATCCCACGCAATTTGAGTTTCCATCGTCATTAGGAGGCCCTGAATGTTACAATTATCTATCAGTTTTTCGTCGGATTCGAAAATCTAGACTCACATAAGGAGACCGTGGCAACGATATCCCCCTGGAGACCAGTCCACTGGAGGACGATGTATTGAATCGCGATGCAAATTGAGTGCCTGCATCGTCATTAGGAGGCCATGAACGTTACAATTAACTATCAGTATATCGCCGGATTCGAAAATCTAGACTCACAGGACACGGAACACATTGAACCCGAGGCAGCATATCCCCTTCGAGACAAGTGGGCTGGAGGTCCATGTATTGACTCTCGACGCAAATTGAGTGTTCCATCGTCATTAGCAGTCGCTGAACGTAACAATTGACTATCATTTTTGCGTCGGATTCGAAAATCTAGATTCACAGGAGAACGACTATAAGGTGCGCGACGCAGCAACAGCCCCTTGGATACAAGTTAGCGGGATTCCGATGTATAGAATCTTGACGCAATTTGAGAGTGCCATCGTCATTAGGAGTCCCTGAACGTTATAATTAACAATCAGTTTTGCGTCGGATTAGAAAATCTAGTCTCACAGGAGATCGACCATAAGGTGCCCGAGGCAGGAATAGACCATTGGAGACAAGTCGGCTGGAGGACGATGCTATTTGAGTGTTCCATCGTCATTAGGAGCCCCTGAACGTTACAGTTAACAATCAGTTTTGCGTCGGATTAGAAAATCTAGACTCACAGGAGATCGACCATAAGGTGACCGAGGCAGCAATATACCCTTGGAGACAAGTCAGCTGAAGGACGATGTATTGAATACCCCCTTGTAGACAAGTCGGCTGGAGGTCGATGTATTGACTCTCGACACAATCTTAGTGTTCCATTGTCATTAGGAGGCCCTGAACGTTACAATTAACAATCAGTTTCGCGTCGGATTTGAAAATCTAGACTCACAGGAGAGCGACCATAAGGAGCCCGAGGCAGCAATATACCCTTGAAAACAAGTCAGCTGGATGACGATACATTCAATCTCGACGCAATTAGAGTGTTCCATCGTATTTAGGAGGCCCTGAACGTTACAATTAACTATGAGTTTTGCATCGGATTCGAAAATCTAGACTCACAGGTGAACGATCATAAGGTGCCCGAGGCAGCAATATCCCCATGATAACAAGTCAGCTGGAAGACGATATATTGAATCTCGACGCAATTAGAGTGTTCCATCGTAATTAGGAGGCCTTGAACGTTACAATTAACTATGAGTTTTGCATTGGATTCGAAAATCTAGACTCACAGGTGAACGATCATAAGGTGCCCCAGGCAGCAATAGTCGCTTGGAGCAAGTCGGCTGGAGGACGATGTTTTGGATCGCGACGCAATTTGAGTGTTCCATCGTAACTAGGAGGCCCTGAACGTTACAATTAACTATCAGTTATGCGTCGGATTCGAAAATCTAGACTATCAGGAGAACGCCTATAAGCTGCCCGAGGCAGCAACAGACCCTTGGAGACAAGATGGCTCTTGCCGATGTATTGAATCTCGACGCAATTTGAGTGTTCCATCGTCATTAGGGGGCCCTGATCGTTACAATTAACTATCGTTTTTGAATCGGATTCGAAAATCTGGACTCAAAGGAGGACGACCATAAGGTGCCCGAGGCAGCAATAGACCTTTGGAGACGAGTCGGCTGAAGGACGATGTATTGACTCTCGACGCAATTTGAGTGTTCCATCGTCAATAGGAGGCACTGAACCTTACAATTAACTATCATTTTAGCGTTGGATTCGAAAATCTACTCACAGGAGAAGTTCATAGTGTGCCCGAGACAGCAATATCCCCTTGAGTACAAGTCGGCTGTAGGTCGATGTATTGAATCTCGACGCAATTTGAGTGTTCCATCGTCTTTAGGAGGCCCTGAATGTTACAATTAACTATCAGTTTTTCTTCGGATTCGAAAATCTAGACTCACTGGAGACGGACCATAAGGTGCACGAAGCAGCAATATCCCCTTGGGGACCAGTCCGCTGGAAGACGATGTATTGAGTCGCGACGCAATTAGAGGGCCCCATCGTCATTAGGAGGCCCTGAACGTTACAATTAACTATCAGTTGCGCGTCGGATTTGAAAATCTAGACTCACAGGTGAGCGACCATAAGGAGCCCGTGGCAGCAAAATCCCAATGAAAACAAGTCAGCTGGAAGACGATATATTGAATCTCGACGCAATTAGAGTGTTCCATCGTAATTAGGAGGCCCTGTACGTTACAATTAACTATGAGTTTTGCATCGGATTCGAAAATCTAGACTCACAGGTGAACGATCATAAGGTGCCCGAGGCGGCAATATTCCCTTGTAGACAAGTCGGCTGGAGGTCGATGTATTGACTCTCGACACAATCTTAGTGTTCCATCGTAACTAGGAGGCCCTGAATGTTACAATTAACTATAAGTTTTTCGTCGGATTCGAAAATCCAGAATCACTGGAGACGGGCCAAAAGTTGCCCGAGGTAGCAATACCCCTTGGAGACAAATCGGCTGAATGGCGAAGTATTGAATCTCGACGCAATTTGAGTGTTCCATCGTTATTAGGAGGCTCTGAACGTTACAATTAACTATCATTTTAGCGTCGGATTCGAAAATCTACTCACAGGAGAAGGATCATATGGTGCCCGAAACAGTAATATCCCCTTGGATACAAGTCGGCTGGAAGACGATGTATTGAATCTCGATTCAATTTGAGTGTTCTATCGTCAATAGGAGGCCCTGAACGTTACATTTAACAATCAGTTTTGCGTCGGATTAGAAAATTTAGACTCACAGGTGAACGATCATAAGGTGCCCCAGGCAGCAATAGACGCTTGGAACAAGTCGGCTGGAGGACGATGTTTTGGATCGCGACGCAATTTGAGTGTTCCATCGTAACTAGGAGGCCCTGAACGTTACAATTAACTATCAGTTTCGCGTCGGATTAGAAAATGTAGACTCACAGCAGTAAGGCCATAAGGTGCCCGAGGCAGCAATAGACCCTTGGAGACAAGTCGGCTGGAGGACGATGTATTGAATCGCGACGCAATTTGAGAGATCCATCGTCATAAGGAGGCCCTGAACGTTACTATTAACAATCAGTTTTGCGTCGGATTAGAAAATCTAGACTCACAGGAGAAGGACCGTATGGAGCCCTAGGCAGCAATAGACCCTTGGAGACAAGTCGCCTGGTGGACGATGTATTGGATCCCGACGCAATTTGAGTGTTCCACCGTCATTAGGAGGCCCTGAACGTTACAATTAACTATAAGTTTCGCGTCGGATTCGAAAATCTAGACTCACACGATAAGGACCATAAGGTGCCCGAGGCAGCACTATCCCCTTGGAGGCAAGTCGGCTGGAGGACGATATATTGAATCTCGACCCAATTTGAGTGCTCCATCGTCATTATGAGGCCCTGAACGTTACAATTAACTATCATTTTTGCGTCGGATTCGAAAATGTAGACTAACAGGAGAGCGACCATAAGGTGCCCGAGGCAGCTATAGACCCTTGGAGACAAGTCGGCTGAAGGACGATGTATTGAATCTCGACGCAGTTTGAGTGCTCCATCGTCATTATGAGGATCTGAACGTTACAATTAACTATTACTTTCGCGTCGGATTCGAAAATCTAGACTTACAGGAGAACGATCATAAGGTGCCCCAGGCAGCAATAGACGCTTGGAGACAAGTCGGCTGGAGGACGATGTTTTGGATCGCGACGCAATTTGAGTGTTCCATCGTCATTATGAGGCCCTGAACGTTACAAATAACAATCAGTTTCGCGTCGGATTCGAAAATCTACTCACAGGAGAAGGATCATATGGTGCCCGAAACAGCAATATCCCCTTGGATACAAGTCGGCTGTAAGACGATGTATTGAATCTCGATTCAATTTAAGTGTTCCATCGACAATAGGAGGCCCTGAACGTTACATTTAACAATCAGTTTTGCGTCGGATTAGAAAATCTAGACTCACAGGAGAACGACCATAATGTGCCCAAGGCAGCAATAGACGCTTGGAGACAATTCGGCTGGTGGACGAAATATTGGATCGCGACGCAATTTGAGTGTTTCAGAGTCATTAGGAGGCCCTGAATGTTACATCTAACTATCCGTTTTTCGCCGGATTCGAAAATATAGACTCACATAATGTGCCCGAGGCAGCATTATCTCCTTGGAGACCAGTCCGCTGGAGGACGATGTTTTGAATCGCGACGCAATTTGAGTGCTCCATCGTCATTAGGAGGCCCTGAACGTTACAATTAACTATAAGTTTAGCGTCGGATTTCCAAAATCTAGACTCACAGGATAAGGCCCATATGGTGCCCGAGGCAGCAATATCCTCTTGGAGACAAGTCGGCTGGAGGACGATGTATTGAATCGCGACGCAATTTGAGTGTTCCATCGTCATTAGGAGGCCCTGAACATTACAATTAACAATCATTTTTGCGTCGGATTCGAAAATGTAGACTCACAGGAGATCGACCATAAGGTGCCCGAGGCAGCTATAGACCCTTGGGTACAAGTCGGCTGAAGGACGATGTATTGAATCTCGACGCAATTTGAGTGCTCCATCGTCATTAGGAGGCGCTGAACGATACAATTAACTATCAGTTATGCGTCAGATTCGAAAATCTAGAGTCACAGGAGAACGACTATAAGGTGCCCGAGGCAGCAACGGACTCTTCGAGACAAGTCGGCTGGAGGCCGATGTATTGAATCTGGACGCAATTTGAGTGTTCCATCGTCAGTAGCAGGCCCTGAACATTACAATTAATTATCATTTTTGCGTCGGATTCGAAAATGTAGACTAACAGGACAGCGACCATAAGGTGCCCGAGGCAGCTATAGACCCTTGGAGACAAGTCGGCTGAAGGACGATGTATTGAATCTCGACGCAGTTTGAGTGCTCCATCGTCATTATCAGGCTCTGAACGTTACAATTAACTATCAGTTTCGCGTCGGATTCGAAAATCTAGACTTACAGGAGAACGATCATAAGGTGCCCCAGGCAGCAATAGACGCTTGGAGACAAGTCGGCTGGAGGACGATGTTTTGGATCGCGACGCAATTTGAGTGTTCCATCGTAACTAGGAGGCCCTGAATGTTACAATTAACTATAAGTTTTTCGTCGGATTGGAAATTCTAGACTCACTCTAGACGGACCATAAGGTTCCGGAAGCAGCAGTATCCCCTTGGAGATCAGTCCGCTGGAGGACGATGTATTGGATTGCGACGCAATTTGAGTGTTCCATCGTCATTAGGAGGCCCTGAACGTTACTATTAACAATCAGTTTTGCGTCGGATTAGAAAATCTAGACTCACAGGAGAAGGACCGTATGGAGCCCTAGGCAGCAATAGACCCTTGGAGACAAGTCGCCTGGTGGACGATGTATTGGATCCCGACGCAATTTGAGTGTTCCACCGTCATTAGGAGGCCCTGAACGTTACAATTAACTATAAGTTTCGCGTCGGATTCGAAAATCTAGACTCACACGATAAGGACCATAAGGTGCCCGAGGCAGCACTATCCCCTTGGAGGCAAGTCGGCTGGAGGACGATATATTGAATCTCGACCCAATTTGAGTGCTCCATCGTCATTATGAGGCCCTGAACGTTACAATTAACTATCATTTTTGCGTCGGATTCGAAAATGTAGACTAACAGGAGAGCGACCATAAGGTGCCCGAGGCAGCTATAGACCCTTGGAGACAAGTCGGCTGAAGGACGATGTATTGAATCTCGACGCAGTTTGAGTGCTCCATCGTCATTATGAGGCTCTGAACGTTACAATTAACTATTAGTTTCGCGTCGGATTCGAAAATCTAGACTTACAGGAGAACGATCATAAGGTGCCCCAGGCAGCAATAGACGCTTGGAGACAAGTCGGCTGGAGGACGATGTTTTGGATCGCGACGCAATTTGAGTGTTCCATCGTAACTAGGAGGCCATGAATGTTACAATTAACTATAAGTTTTTCGTCGGATTGGTAATTCTAGACTCACTGGAGACGGACCATAAGGTTCCGGAAGCAGCAGTATCCCCTTGGAGATCAGTCCGCTGGAGGACGATGTATTGGATCGCGACGCAATTTGAGTGTTCCATCGTCTTTAGGAGGCCCTGAACGTTACTATTAACAATCAGTTTTGCGTCGGATTAGAAAATCTAGACTCACAGGAGAAGGACCGTATGGAGCCCTAGGCAGCAACAGACCCTTGGAGTCAAGTCGCCTGGTGGACGATGTATTGGATCCCGACGCAATTTGAGTGTTCCACCGTCATTAGGAGGCCCTGAATGTTACAATTAACCATCAGTTTTTCGTCGGATTCGAAAATCTAGACTCACATAAGGTGCCCGTGGCAACGATATCCCCTTCGAGACCAGTCCGCTGGAGGACGCTGTATTGAATCGCGACACAATTTAAGTGCTCCATCGTCATTAGGAGGCCCTGAACGTTACAATTAACTATAAGTTTCGCGTCGGATTCGAAAATCTAGACTCACAGGATAAGGACCATAAGGTGCCCGAGGCAGCAATATCCCCTTGGAGGCAAGTCGGCTGGAGGACGATATATTGAATCTCGACCCAATTTGAGTGTTCCATCGTCATTAGGAGGCGCTGAACGATACAATTAACTATCAGTTATGCGTCGGATTCGAAAATCTAGAGTCACAGGAGAACAACCATAAGGTGCCCGAGGCAGCAACGGACTCTTCGAGACAAGTCGGCTGGAGGCCGATGTATTGAATCTCGACGCAATTTGAGTGTTCCATCGTCAGTAGGAGGCCCTGAACATTACAATTAACTATCATTTTTGCGTCGGATTCGAAAATGTAGTCTCACAGGAGAACGACCATAATGTGCCCGAGGCAGCTATAGACCCTTGGAGACAAGTCGGGTGAAGGACGATGTATTGAATCTCGACGCAATTTGAGTGCTCCATCGTCATTATGAGGCCCTGAACGTTACAAATAACAATCAGTTTCGCGTCGGATTCGAAAATCTACTCACAGGAGAAGGATCATATGGTGATCGAAACAGCAATACCCCTTGGAGACAAGTCGGCTGAAGGACGATGTATTGAATCTCGACGCAATTTGAGTGCTCCATCGTCATTATGAGGCCCTGAACGTTACAAATAACAATCAGTTTCGCGTCGGATTCGAAAATCTACTCACAGGAGAAGGATCATATGGTACCCGAAACAGCAATATCCCCTTGGATACAAGTCGGCTGTAAGACGATGTATTGAATCTCGATTCAATTTAAGTGTTCCATCGACAATAGGAGGCCCTGAACGTTACATTTAACAATCAGTTTTGCGTCGGATTAGAAAATCTAGACTCACAGGAGAACGACCATAATGTGCCCAAGGCAGCAATAGACGCTTGGAGACAATTCGGCTGGTGGACGAAATATTGGATCGCGACGCAATTTGAGTGTTTCAGAGTCATTAGGAGGCCCTGAATGTTACATCTAACTATCCGTTTTTCGCCGGATTCGAAAATATAGACTCACATAATGTGCCCGAGGCAGCATTATCTCCTTGGAGACCAGTCCGCTGGAGGACGATGTTTTGAATCGCGACGCAATTTGAGTGCTCCATCGTCATTAGGAGGCCCTGAACGTTACAATTAACTATAAGTTTCGCGTCGGATATCCAAAATCTAGACTCACAGGATAAGGACCATATGGTGCCCGAGGCAGCAATATCCTCTTGGAGACAAGTCGGCTGGAGGACGAAGTATTGAATCGCGACGCAATTTGAGTGTTCCATCGTCATTAGGAGGCCCTGAACATTACAATTAACAATCATTTTTGCGTCGGATTCGAAAAGGTAGACTCACAGGAGATCGACCATAAGGTGCCCGAGGCAGCTATAGACCCTTGGGTACAAGTCGGCTGAAGGACGATGTATTGAATCTCGACGCAATTTGAGTGCTCCATCGTCATTATGAGGCCCTGAACGTTACAATTAACAATCAGTTTTGCGTCGGATTAGAAAATCTAGACTTACAGGAGAACGATCATAAGGTGCCCCAGGCAGCAATAGACGCTTGGAGACAAGTCGGCTGGAAGTCGATGTTTTGGATCGCGACGCAATTTGAGTGTTCCATCGTAACTAGGAGGCCCTGAATGTTACAATTAACTACAAGTTTTTCGTCGGATTGGAAACTCTAGACTCACTGGAGACGGTCCATAAGGTTCCGGAAGCAGCAGTATCCCCTTGGAGACCAGTCCGCTGGAGGACGATGTATTGGATCGCGACGCAATTTGAGTGTTCCATCGTCATTAGGAGGCCCTGAACATTACAATTAACAATCAGTTTCGCGTCGGATTTGAAAATCTAGACTCACAGGAGAGCGACCATAAGGAGCCCGACGCAGCAAAATCCCCATGAAAACAAGTCAGCTGGAAGACGATATATTGAATCTCGACGCAATTAGAGTGTTCCATCGTAATTAGGAGGCCCTGAGCGTTACAATTAACTATGAGTTTTGCATCGGATTCGTAAATCTAGACTCACATAAGGTGCCCGTGGCAACGATATCCCCTTGGAGACCAGTCCGCTGGAGGACGATGTATTGAAACGCGACGCAATTTGAGTGCTGCATCGTCAATAGGAGGCCATGACCGTTACAATTAACTATCAGGATATCGTCGGATTCGAAAATCTAGACTCACAAGTCACGGACCACATGGAACCCGAGGCAGCATATCCCCTTCTAGACAAGTGGGCTGGAGGTCCATGTATTGACTCTCGACGCAAATTGAGTGTTCCATCCTCATTAGGAGTCGCTGAACGTAACAATTGACTATCATTTTTGCGTCGGATTCGAAAATCTAGACTCACAGGAGACGAACCATATGTTGCCCGAGACAGCAATATCCCCTTGGAGACAAATCGGCTGAATGGCGATGTATTGAATCTCGACGATATTTGAGTGTTCCATCGTTATTAGGAGGCCCTGAACTTTACAATTAACTATCCTTTTTGCGTCGGATTCCAAAATCTAGACTCACTGGAGAACGACCATAAGGTACCCGAGGCAGGAATAGACCCTTGGAGACAAGTCGGCTGGAGGACGATGTATTGACACTCGACGAAATTTGAGTGTTCCATCGTCATTAGGAGGCGCTGAAAGTTACAATTAACTATGATTTTAGCGTCGGATTCGAAAATCTACTCACAGGAGAAGTATCATATGGTGCCCGATACAGCAATCTCCCCTTGGATACAAGTCGGCTGGAAGACGATGTATTGAATCTCGATTCAATTTGAGTGTTCCATCGTCATTAGGAGGCCCTGAAAGTTACAATTAACAATCAGTTTCGCTTCGCATTCGAAAATCTAGACTCACAGGAGAACGACCATAAGGTGTACGAGGCAGCAACAGACCCTTCGAGAGAAGTCGGCTGGAGGCCGATGTATTGAATCTGGACGCAATTTGAGTGTTCCATCGTCAGTAGGAGGCCCTGAACATTACAATTAAATATCATTTTTGCGTCGGATTCGAAAATGTAGACTAACAGGACAGCGACCATAAGGTGCCCGAGGCAGCTATAGACCCTTGGAGACAAGTCGGCTGAAGGACGATGTATTGAATCTCGACGCAGTTTGCGTGCTCCATCGTCATTATCAGGCTCTGAACGTTACAATTAACTATCAGTTTCGCGTCGGATTTGAAAATCTAGACTTACAGGAGAACGATCATAAGGTGCCCCAGGCAGCAATAGACGCTTGGAGACAAGTCGGCTGGAGGACGACGTTTTGGATCGCGACGCAATTTGAGTGTTCCATCGTAACTAGGAGCCCCTGAATGTTACAATTAACTATAAGTTTTTCGTCGGATTGGAAATTCTAGACTCACTCTAGACGGACCATAAGGTTCCGGAAGCAGCAGTATCCCCTTGGAGATCAGTCCGCTGGAGGACGATGTATTGGATCCCGACGCAATTTGAGTGTTCCACCGTCATTAGGAGGCCCTGAATGTTACAATTAACCATCAGTTTTTCGTCGGATTCGAAAATCTAGACTCACATAAGGTGCCCGTGACAACGATATCCCCTTCCAGACCAGTCCGCTGGAGGACGATGTATTAAATCGCGACACAATTTGAGTGCTCCATCGTCATTAGGAGGCCCTGAACGTTACAATTAACTATAAGTTTCGCGTCGGATTCGAAAATCTAGACTCACAGGAGAACGACCATAAGGTGCCCGAGGCAGCAACGGACTCTTCGAGACAAGTCGGCTGGAGGCCGATGTGTTGACTCTCGACGCAATTTGAGTGTTCCATCGTCAGTAGGAGGCCCTGAACATTACAATTAACTATCATTTTTGCGTCGGATTCGAAAATGTAGTCTCGCAGGAGAACGACCATAATGTGCCCGAGGCAGCTATAGACCCTTGGAGGCAAGTCGGCTGAAGGACGATGTATTGAATGTCGACGCAATTTGAGTGCTCCATCGTCATTATGAGGCCCTGAACGTTACAAATAACAATCAGTTTCGCGTCGGATTCGAAAATCTACTCACAGGAGGAGGATCATATGGTGCCCGAAACAGCAATATCCCCTTGGATACAAGTCGGCTGTAAGACGATGTATTGAATCTCGATTCAATTTCAGTGTTCCATCGACAATAGGAGGCCCTGAACGTTACATTTAACAATCAGTTTTGCGTCGGATTAGAACATCTAGACTCACAGGAGAACGACCATAATGTGCCCAAGGCAGCAATAGACGCTTGGAGACAATTCGGCTGGTGGACGAAATATTGGATCGCGACGCAATTTGAGTGTTTCAGAGTCATTAGGAGGCCCTGAATGTTACATCTAACTATCCGTTTTTCGCCGGATTCGAAAATATAGACTCACATAATGTGCCCGAGGCAGCATTATCTCCTTGGAGACCAGTCCGCTGGAGGACGATGTTTTGAATCGCGACGCAATTTGAGTGCTCCATCGTCATTAGGAGGCCCTGAACGTTACAATTAACAATCAGTTTTGCGTCGGATTAGAAAATCTAGACTTACAGGAGAACGATCATAAGGTGCCCCAGGCAGCAATAGACGCTTGGAGACAAGTCGGCTGGAGGTCGATGTTTTGGATCGCGACGCAATTTGAGTGTTCCATCGAAACTAGGAGGCCCTGAATGTTACAATTAACTACAAGTTTTTCGTCGGATTGGAAACTGTAGACTCACTGGAGACGGACCATAAGGTTCCGGAAGCAGCAGTATCCCCTTGGAGACCAGTCCGCTGGAGGACGATGTATTGGATCGCGACGCAATTTGAGTGTTCCATCGTCATTAGGAGGCCCTGAACATTACAATTAACAATCAGTTTCGCGTCGGATTTGAAAATCTAGACTCACAGGAGAGCGACCATAAGGAGCCCGACGCAGCAAAATCCCCATGAAAACAAGTCAGCTGGAAGACGATATATTGAATCTCGACGCAATTAGTGTGTTCCATCGTAATTAGGAGGCCCTGAGCGTTACAATTAACTATGAGTTTTGCATCGGATTCGTAAATCTAGACTCACATAAGGTGCCCGTGGCAACGATATCCCCTTGGAGATCAGTCCGCTTGAGGACGATGTATTGGATCGCGACGCAATTTGAGTGTTCCATCGTCATTAGGAGGCCCTGAACGTTACTATTAACAATCAGTTTTGCGTCGGATTAGAAAATCTAGACTCACAGGAGAAGGACCGTATGGAGCCCTAGGCAACAACAGACCCTTGGAGTCTAGTCGCCTGGTGGACGATGTATTGGATCCCGACGCAATTTGAGTGTTCCACCGTCATTAGGAGGCCCTGAATGTTACAATTAACCATCAGTTTTTCGTCGGATTCGAAAATCTAGACTCACATAAGGTGCCCGTGGCAACGATATCCCCTTCGAGACCAGTCCGCTGGAGGACGATGTATTAAATCGCGACACAATTTGAGTGCTCCATCGTCATTAGGAGGCCCTGAACGTTACAATTAACTATAAGTTTCGCGTAGGATTCGAAAATCTAGACTCACAGGATAAGGACCATAAGGTGCCCGAGGCAGCAATATCCCCTTGGAGGCAAGTCGGCTGGAGGACGATATATTGAATCTCGACCCAATTTGAGTGTTCCATCGTCATTAGGAGGCGCTGAACGATACAATTAACTATCAGTTATGCGTCGGATTCGAAAATCTAGAGTCACAGGAGAACGACCATAAGGTGCCCGAGGCAGCAACGGACTCTTCGAGACAAGTCGGCTGGAGGCCGATGTGTTGAATCTCGACGCAATTTGAGTGTTCCATCGTCAGTAGGAGGCCCTGAACATTACAATTTACTATCATTTTTGCGTCGGATTCGAAAATGTAGTCTCACAGGAGAACGACCATAATGTGCCCGAGGCAGCTTTAGACCCTTGGAGACAAGTCGGCTGAAGGACGATGTATTGAATCTCGACGCAATTTGAGTGCTCCATCGTCATTATGAGGCCCTGAACGTTACAAATAACAATCAGTTTCGCGTCGGATTCGAAAATCTACTCACAGGAGAAGGATCATATGGTGCCCGAAACAGCAATATCCCCTTGGATACAAGTCGGCTGTAAGACGATGTATTGAATCTCGATTCAATTTAAGTGTTCCATCGACAATAGGAGGCCCTGAACGTTACATTTAACAATCAGTTTTGCGTCGGATTAGAAAATCTAGACTCACAGGAGAACGACCATAATGTGCCCAAGGCAGCAATAGACGCTTGGAGACAATTCGGTTGGTGGACGAAATATTGGATCGCGACGCAATTTGAGTGTTTCAGAGTCATTAGGAGGCCCTGAATGTTACATCTAACTATCCGTTTTTCGCCGGATTCGATAATATAGACTCACATAATGTGCCCGAGGCAGCAATATCTCCTTGGAGACAAGTCCGCTGGAGGACGATGTATTGGATCGCGACGCAATTTGAGTGTTCCATCGTCATTAGGAGGCCCTGAACATTACAATTAACAATCAGTTTCGCGTCGGATTTGAAAATCTAGACTCACAGGAGAGCGACCATAAGGAGCCCGAGGCAGCAAAATCCCCATGAAAACAAGTCAGCTGGAAGACGATATATTGAATCTCGACGCAATTAGAGTGTTCCATCGTAATTAGGAGGCCCTGAGCGTTACAATTAACTATGAGTTTTGCATCGGATTCGTAAATCTAGACTCACATAAGGTGCCCGTGGCAACGATATCCCCTTGGAGACCAGTCCGCTGGAGGACGATGTATTGAAACGCGACGCAATTTGAGTGCTGCATCGTCAATAGGAGGCCATGACCGTTACAATTAACTATCAGTATATCGTCGGATTCGAAAATCTAGACTCACAAGTCACGGACCACATGGAACCCGAGGCAGCATATCCCCGTCTAGACAAGTGGGCTGGAGGTCCATGTATTGACTCTCGACGCAAATTGAGTGTTCCATCGTCATTAGGAGTCGCTGAACGTAACAATTGACTATCATTTTTGCGTCGGATTCGAAAATCTAGACTCACAGGAGACGAACCATATGTTGCACGAGTCAGCAATATCCCCTTGGAGACAAATCGGCTGAATGGCGACGTATTGAATCTCGACGATATTTGAGTGTTCCATCGTTATTAGGAGGCCCTGAACTTTACAATTAACTATCCTTTTTGCGTCGGATTCCAAAATCTAGACTCACTGGAGAACGACCATAAGGTGTACGAGGCAGCAATAGACCCTTCGAGAGAAGTCGGCTGAAGGACGATGCATTGAATCTCGACGCAATTTGAGTGATCCATCGTGTATAGGAGGCCCTGAACGTTACAATTAACTATAAGTTTCGCGTCTGATTCGAAAATCTAGACTCACAGGATAAGGACCATATGGTGCCCGAGGCAGCAATATCCCCTTGGAGACAAGTCGGCTGGAGGACGATATATTGAATCTCGACCCAATTTGAGTGTTCCATCGTCATTAGGAGGCGCTGAACGATACAATTAACTATAAGTTATGCGTCAGATTCGAAAATCTAGAGTCACAGGAGAACGACTATAAGGTGCCCGAGGCAGCAACGGACTCTTCGAGACAAGTCGGCTGGAGGCCGATGTATTGAATCTGGACGCAATTTGAGTGTTCCATCGGCAGTAGGAGGCCCTGAACATTACAATTAAATATCATTTTTGCGTCGGATTCGAAAATGTAGACTAACAGGACAGCGACCATACGGTGCCCGAGGCAGCTATAGACCCTTGGAGACAAGTCGGCTGAAGGACGATGTATTGAATCTCGACGCAGTTTGAGTGCTCCATCGTCATTATCAGGCTCTGAACGTTACAATTAACAATCAGTTTCGCGTCGGATTCGAAAATCTAGACTTACAGGAGAACGATCATAAGGTGCCCCAGGCAGCAATAGACGCTTGGAGACAAGTCGGCTGGAGGACGATGTTTTGGATCGCGACGCAATTTGAGTGTTCCATCGTAACTAGGAAGCCCTGAATGTTACAATTAACTATAAGTTTTTCGTCGGATTGGAAATTCTAGACTCACTCTAGACGGACCATAAGGTTCCGGAAGCAGCAGTATCCCCTTGGAGATCAGTCCGCTGGAGGACGATGTATTGGTTTGCGACGCAATTTGAGTGTTCCATCGTCATTAGGAAGCCCTGAACGTTACTATTAACAATCAGTTTTGCGTCGGATTAGAAAATCTAGACTCACAGGAGAAGGACCGTATGGAGCCCTAGGCAGCAATAGACCCTTGGAGACAAGTCGCCTGGTGGACGATGTATTGGATCCCGACGCAATTTGAGTGTTCCACCGTCATTAGGAGGCCCTGAACGTTACAATTAACTATAAGTTTCGCGTCGGATTCGAAAATCTAGACTCACAGGATAAGGACCATAAGGTGCCCGAGGCAGCAATATCCCCTTGGAGGCAAGTCGGCTGGAGGACGATATATTGAATCTCGACCCAATTTGGGTGCTCCATCGTCATTATGAGGCCCTGAACGTTACAAATAACAATCAGTTTCGCGTCGGATTCGAAAATCTACTCACAGGAGGAGGATCATATGGTGCCCGAAACAGCAATATCCCCTTGGATACAAGTCGGCTGTAAGACGATGTATTGAATCTCGATTCAATTTCAGTGTTCCATCGACAATAGGAGGCCCTGAACGTTACATTTAACAATCAGTTTTGCGTCGGATTAGAAAATCTAGACTCACAGGAGAACGACCATAATGTGCCCAAGGCAGCAATAGACGCTTGGAGACAATTCGGCTGGTGGACGAAATATTGGATCGCGACGCAATTTGAGTGTTTCAGAGTCATTAGGAGGCCCTGAATGTTACATCTAACTATCCGTTTTTCGCCGGATTCGAAAATATAGACTCACATAATGTGCCCGAGGCAGCATTATCTCCTTGGAGACCAGTCCGCTGGAGGACGATGTTTTGAATCGCGACGCAATTTGAGTGCTCCATCGTCATTAGGAGGCCCTGAACGTTACAATTAACTATAAGTTTCGCGTCGGATTTCCAAAATCTAGACTCACAGGATAAGGACCATATGGTGCCCGAGGCAGCAATATCCTCTTGGAGACAATCGGCTGGAGCACGATGTATTGAATCGCGACGCAATTTGAGTGTTCCATCGTCATTAGGAGGCCCTGAACATTACAATTAACAATCATTTTTGCGTCGGATTCGAAAATGTAGACTCACAGGAGATCGACCATAAGGTGCCCGAGGCAGCTATAGACCCTTGGGTACAAGTCAGCTGAAGGACGATGTATTGAATCTCGACGCAATTTGAGTGCTCCATCGTCATTATGAGGCCCTGAACGTTACAATTAACAATCAGTTTTGCGTCGGATTAGAAAATCTAGACTTACAGGAGAACGATCATAAGGTGCCCCAGGCAGCAATAGACGCTTGGAGACAAGTCGGCTGGAGGTCGATGTTTTGGATCGCGACGCAATTTGTGTGTTCCATCGAAACTAGGAGGCCCTGAATGTTACAATTAACTACAAGTTTTTCGTCGGATTGGAAACTCTAGACTCACTGGAGACGGACCATAAGGTTCCGGAAGCAGCAGTATCCCCTTGGAGACCAGTCCGCTGGAGGACGATGTATTGGATCGCGACGCAATTTGAGTGTTCCATCGTCATTAGGAGGCCCTGAACATTACAATTAACAATCAGTTTCGCGTCGGATTTGAAAATCTAGACTCACAGGAGAGCGACCATAAGGAGCCCGACGCAGCAAAATCCCCATGAAAACAAGTCAGCTGGAAGACGATATATTGAATCTCGACGCAATTAGAGTGTTCCATCGTAATTAGGAGGCCCTGAGCGTTACAATTAACTATGAGTTTTGCATCGGATTCGTAAATCTAGACTCACATAAGGTGCCCGTGGCAACGATATCCCCTTGGAGATCAGTCCGCTGGAGGACGATGTATTGGATCGCGACGCAATTTGAGTGTTCCATCGTCATTAGGAGGCCCTGAACGTTACTATTAACAATCAGTTTTGCGTCGGATTAGAAAATCTAGACTCACAGGAGAAGGACCGTATGGAGCCCTAGGCAGCAACAGACCCTTGGAGTCTAGTCGCCTGGTGGACGATGTATTGGATCCCGACGCAATTTGAGTGTTCCACCGTCATTAGGAGGCCCTGAATGTTACAATTAACCATCAGTTTTTCGTCGGATTCGAAAATCTAGACTCACATAAGGTGCCCGTGGCAACGATATCCCCTTCGAGACCAGTCCGCTGGAGGACGATGTATTAAATCGCGACACAATTTGAGTGCTCCATCGTCATTAGGAGGCCCTGAACGTTACAATTAACTATAAGTTTCGCGTAGGATTCGAAAATCTAGACTCACAGGATAAGGACCATAAGGTGCCCGAGGCAGCAATATCCCCTTGGAGGCAAGTCGGCTGGAGGACGATATATTGAATCTCGACCCAATTTGAGTGTTCCATCGTCATTAGGAGGCGCTGAACGATACAATTAACTATCAGTTATGCGTCGGATTCGAAAATCTAGAGTCACAGGAGAACGACCATAAGGTGCCCGAGGCAGCAACGGACTCTTCGAGACAAGTCGGCTGGAGGCCGATGTGTTGAATCTCGACGCAATTTGAGTGTTCCATCGTCAGTAGGAGGCCCTGAACATTACAATTAACTATCATTTTTGCGTCGGATTCGAAAATGTAGTCTCACAGGAGAACGACCATAATGTGCCCGAGACAAGTCGGCTGAAGGACGATGTATTGAATCTCGACGCAATTTGAGTGCTCCATCGTCATTATGAGGCCCTGAACGTTACAAATAACAATCAGTTTCGCGTCGGATTCGAAAATCTACTCACAGGAGAAGGATCATATGGTGCCCGAAACAGCAATATCCCCTTGGATACAAGTCGGCTGTAAGACGATGTATTGAATCTCGATTCAATTTAAGTGTTCCATCGACAATAGGAGGCCCTGAACGTTACATTTAACAATCAGTTTTGCGTCGGATTAGAAAATCTAGACTCACAGGAGAACGACCATAATGTGCCCAAGGCAGCGATAGACGCTTGGAGACAATTCGGCTGGTGGACGAAATATTGGATCGCGACGCAATTTGAGTGTTTCAGAGTCATTAGGAGGCCCTGAATGTTACATCTAACTATCCGTTTTTCGCCGGATTCGATAATATAGACTCACATAATGTGCCCGAGGCAGCAATATCTCCTTGGAGACCAGTCCGCTGGAGGACGATGTATTGGATCGCGACGCAATTTGAGTGTTCCATCGTCATTAGGAGGCCCTGAACATTACAATTAACAATCAGTTTCGCGTCGGATTTGAAAATCTAGACTCACAGGAGAGCGACCATAAGGAGCCCGAGGCAGCAAAATCCCCATGAAAACAAGTCAGCTGGAAGACGATATATTGAATCTCGACGCAATTAGAGTGTTCCATCGTAATTAGGAGGCCCTGAGCGTTACAATTAACTATGAGTTTTGCATCGGATTCGTAAATCTAGACTCACATAAGGTGCCCGTGGCAACGATATCCCCTTGGAGACCAGTCCGCTGGAGGACGATGTATTGAAACGCGACGCAATTTGAGTGCTGCATCGTCAATAGGAGGCCATGACCGTTACAATTAACTATCAGTATATCGTCGGATTCGAAAATCTAGACTCACAGTCACGGACCACATGGAACCCGAGGCAGCATATCCCCGTCTAGACAAGTGGGCTGGAGGTCCATGTATTGACTCTCGACGCAAATTGAGTGTTCCATCGTCATTAGGAGTCGCTGAACGTAACAATTGACTATCATTTTTGCGTCGGATTCGAAATATCTAGACTCACAGGAGACGAACCATATGTTGCACGAGTCAGCAATATCCCCTTGGAGACAAATCGGCTGAATGGCGATGTATTGAATCTCGACGATATTTGAGTGTTCCATCGTTATTAGGAGGCCCTGAACTTTACAATTAACTATCCTTTTTGCGTCGGATTCCAAAATCTAGACTCACTGGAGAACGACCATAAGGTGTACGAGGCAGCAATAGACCCTTCGAGAGAAGTCGGCTGAAGGACGATGTATTGAATCTCGACGCAATTTGAGTGATCCATCGTGTATAGGAGGCCCTGAACGTTACAATTAACTATAAGTTTCGCGTCTGATTCGAAAATCTAGACTCACAGGATAAGGACCATATGGTGCCCGAGGCAGCAATATCCCCTTGGAGACAAGTCGGCTGGAGGACGATATATTGAATCTCGACCAATTTGAGTGTTCCATCGTCATTATGGAGGCGCTGAACGATACAATTAACTATCAGTTATGCGTCAGATTCGAAAATCTAGAGTCACAGGAGAACGACTATAAGGTGCCCGAGGCAGCAACGGACTCTTCGAGACAAGTCGGCTGGAGGCCGATGTATTGAATCTGGACGCAATTTGAGTGTTCCATCGTCATTATCAGGCTCTGAACGTTACAATTAACAATCAGTTTCGCGTCGGATTCGAAAATCTAGACTTACAGGAGAACGATCATAAGGTGCCCTCAGGCAGCAATAGACGCTTGGAGACAAGTCGGCTGGAGGACGATGTTTTGGATCGCGACGCAATTTGAGTGTTCCATCGTAACTAGGAAGCCCTGAATGTTACAATTAACTATAAGTTTTTCGTCGGATTGTAAATTCTAGACTCACTCTAGACGGACCATAAGGTTCCGGAAGCAGCAGTATCCCTTGGAGATCAGTCCGCTGGGAGGACGATGTATTGGATTGCGACGCAATTTGAGTGTTCCATCGTCATTAGGAGGCCCTGAACGTTACTATTAACAATCAGTTTTGCGTCGGATTAGAAAATCTAGACTCACAGGAGAAGGACCGTATGGAGCCCTAGGCAGCAATAGACCCTTGGAGGACAAGTCGCCTGGTGGACGATGTATTGGATCCCGACGCAATTTGAGTGTTCCACCGTCATTAGGAGGCCCTGAACGTTACAATTAACTATAAGTTTCGCGTCGGATTCGAAAATCTAGACTCACAGGATAAGGACCATAAGGTGCCCGAGGCAGCAATATCCCCTTGGAGGCAAGTCGGCTGGAGGACGATATATTGAATCTCGACCCAATTTGGGTGCTCCATCGTCATTATGAGGCCCTGAACGTTACAATTAACTATCATTTTTGCGTCGGATTCGAAAATGTAGATTAACAGGAGAGCGACCATAAGGTGCCCGAGGCAGCTATAGACCCTTGGAGACAAGTCGGCTGAAGGACGATGTATTGAATCTCGACGCAGTTTGAGTGCTCCATCGTCATTATGAGGCTCTGAACGTTACAATTAACTATTAGTTTCGCGTCGGATTCGAAAATCTACTCACAGGAGAAGGATCATATGGTGCCCGAAACAGCAATATCCCCTTGGATACAAGTCGGCTGTAAGACGATGTATTGAATCTCGATTCAATTTAAGTGATCCATCGACAATAGGAGTCCCTGAACGTAACATTTAACAATCAGTTTTGCGTCGGATTAGAAAATCTAGACTCACAGGAGAACGACCATAATGTGCCCAAGGCAGCAATAGACGCTTGGAGACAATTCGGCTGGTGGACGAAATATTGGATCGCGACGCAATTTGAGTGTTTCAGAGTCATTAGGAGGCCCTGAATGTTACATCTAACTATCCGTTTTTCGCCGGATTCGAAAGTATAGACTCACATAATGTGCCCGAGGCAGCAATATCTCCTTGGAGACCAGTCCGCTGGAGGACGATGTTTTGAATCGCGACGCAATTTGAGTGCTCCATCGTCATTAGGAGGCCCTGAACGTTACAATTAACTATAAGTTTCGCGTCGGATTTCCAAAATCTAGACTCACAGGATAAGGACCATATGGTGCCCGAGGTAGCAATATCCTCTTGGAGACAAGTCGGCTGGAGGACGATGTATTGAATCTCGACGCAATTAGAGTGTTCCATCGTAATTAGGAGGCCCTGAGCGTTACAATTAACTATGAGTTTTGCATCGGATTCGTAAATCTAGACTCACATAAGGTGCCCGTGGCAACGATATCCCCTTGGAGACCAGTCCGCTGGAGGACGATGTATTAAAACGCGACGCAATTTGAGAGCTGCATCGTCAATAGGAGGCCATGACCGTTACAATTAACTATCAGTATATCGTCGGATTCGAAAATCTAGACTCACAAGTCACGGACCACATGGAACCCGAGGCAGCATATCCCCGTCTAGACAAGTGGGCTGGAGGTCCATGTATTGACTCTCGACGCAAATTGAGTGTTCCATCGTCATTAGGAGTCGCTGAACGTAACAATTGACTATCATTTTTGCGTCGGATTCGAAAATCTAGACTCACAGGAGAAGGACCGTATGGAGCCCTAGGCAGCAATAGACCCTTGGAGACAAGTCGCCTGGTGGACGATGTATTGGATCCCGACGCAATTTGAGTGTTCCACCGTCATTAGGAGGCCCTGAACGTTACGATTAACTATAAGTTTCGCGTCGGATTCGAAAATCTAGACTCACAGGATAAGGACCATAAAATGCCCGAGGCAGCAATATCCCCTTGGAGGCAAGTCGGCTGGAGGACGATATATTGAATCTCGACCCAATTTGGGTGCTCCATCGTCATTATGAGGCCCTGAACGTTACAATTAACTATCATTTTTGCGTCGGATTCGAAAATGTAGACTAACAGGAGAGCGACCATAAGGTGCCCGAGGCAGCTATAGACCCTTGGAGACAAGTCGGCTGAAGGGCGATGTATTGAATCTCGACGCAGTTTGAGTGCTCCATCGTCATTATGAGGCCCTGAACGTTACAAATAACAATCAGTTTCGCGTCGGATTCGAAAATCTACTCACAGGAGAAGGATCATATGGTGCCCGATACAGCAATATCGCCTTGGATGCAAGTCGGCTGGAAGACGATGTTTTGAATCTCGATTCAATTTGAGTGTTCCATCGTCATTAGGAGGCGCTGAACGTTACAATTAACTATCATTTTCGCGTCGGATTCCAAAATCTACTTACAGGGGAAGTTCATATTGTGCTCGCGACAGCAATATCCCCTTGGATACAAGCCGGCAGGAGGACTCCACGCAATTTGAGTGTTCCATCGTCACTAGGAGGCCCTGAACGTTACAATTAACTATCAGTTATGCGTCGGATTCGAAAATCTAGACTATCAGGAGAACGCCTATAAGGTGCCCGAGGTAGCAACAGACCCTTGGAGACAAGTTGGCTGGATGCCGATGTATTGACTCTCGACGCAATTTCAGTGTTCCATCGTCAATAGGAGGCACTGAACCTTACAATTAACTATCATTTTAGCGTTGGATTCGAAAATCTACTCACACGAGAAGTTCATAGTGTGCCCGAGACAGCAATATCCCCTTGAATACAAGTCGGCTGTATGTCGATGTATTGAATCTCGACGCATTTTTAGAGTACCATCGTCTTTAGGAGGCCCTGAACGTTACAATTAACTATCAGTTTCGCGTCGGATTCGAAAATCTAGACTCACACGAGACGGGCCACATGGAGCCCCAGGCGGCAATATCCCCTTGTAGGCAGGTCGGCTGGAGGTCGATGTATTGACTCTCGACACAATCTTAGTGTTCCATCGTCATTAGGAGGCTCTGAACGTTACAATTAACAATCGGTTTCGCGTCGGATTCGAAAATGTAGACTCACAGGAGAACGACCATAAGGTGCCCGAGGCAGCTATAGACCCTTGGATACAAGTCGGCTGAAGGACGGTGTATTGAATCTCGACGCAATTTGAGTGCTCCATCGTCATTATGAGGCCCTGAACGTTACAATTAACTATCATTTTTGCGTCGGATTCGAAAATGTAGACTAACAGGAGAGCGACCATAAGGTGCCCGAGGCAGCTATAGACCCTTGGAGACAAGTCGGCTGAAGGACGATGTATTGAATCTCGACGCAGTTTAGTGCTCCATCGTCATTATGATGCTCTGAAGGTTACAATTAACTATCAGTTTCGCGTCGGATTCGAAAATCTAGACTTACAGGAGAACGATCATAAGGTGCCCCAGGCAGCAATAGACGCTTGGAGACAAGTCGGCTGGAGGACGATGTTTTGGATCGCGACGCAATTTGAGTGTTCCATCGTAACTAGGAGGCCCTGAATGTTACAATTAACTATAAGTTTTTCGTCGGATTGGAAATTCTAGACTCACTGGAGACGGACCATAAGGTTCCGGAAGCAGCTGTATCCCCTTGGAGATCAGTCCGCTGGAGGACGATGTATTGGATCGCGACGCAATTTAAGTGTCCCATCGTCATTAGGAGTCCCTGAACGTTACTATTAACAATCAGTTTTGCGTAGGATTAGAAAATCTAGAATCACAGGAGAAGGACCGTATGGAGCCCTAGGCAGCAACAGACCCTTGGAGACAAGTCGCCTGGTGGACGATGTATTGGATCCCGACGCAATTTGAGTGTTCCACCGTCATTAGGAGGCCCTGAATGTTACAATTAACCATCAGTTTTTCGTCGGATTCGACAATCTAGACCCACATAAGGTGCCCGTGGCAACGATGTCCCCTTCGAGACCAGTCCGCTGGAGGACGATGTATTGAATCGCGACACAATTTGAGTGCTCCATCGTCATTAGGAGGCCCTGAACGTTACAATTAACTATAAGTTTCGCGTCGGATTCGAAAATCTAGACTCATAGGATAAGGACCATAAGGTGCCCGAGGCAGCAATATCCCCTTGGAGGCAAGTCGGCTGGAGGACGATATATTGAATCTCGACCCAATTTGGGTGTTCCATCGTCATTAGGAGGCGCTGAATGATACAATTAACTATCAGTTATGCGTCGGATTCGAAAATCTAGAGTCACAGGAGAACGACCATAAGGTGCCCGAGGCAGCAACGGACTCTTCGAGACAAGTCGGCTGGAGGCCGATGTATTGAATCTCGACGCAATTTGAGTGTTCCATCGTCAGTAGGAGGCCCTGAACATTACAATTAACTATCATTTTTGCGTCGGATTCGAAAATGTAGTCTCACAGGAGAACGACCATAAGGTGCCCGAGGCAGCTATAGACCCTTGGAGACAAGTCGGCTGAAGGACGATGTATTGAATCTCGACGCAATTTGAGTGCTCCATCGTCATTATGAGGCCCTGAACGTTACAATTAACTATCAGTTTCGCGTCGGATTCGAAAATCTAGACTTACAGGAGAACGATCATAAGGAGCCCCAGGCAGCAATAGACGCTTGGAGACAAGTCGGCCGGAGGACGATGTTTTGGATCGCGACGCAATTTGAGTGTTCCATCGTAACTAGATGGCCCTGAATTTTACAATTAACATTCAGTTTTGCGTCAGATTAGAAAATCTAGACTCACAGGAGAACGTCCATAAGGTGCCCGAGGCAGCAATAGACCCTTGGAGACAAGTTGGCTGGAGGACGATGTATTGAATCGCGACGCAATTTGAGAGATCCATCGTCATTAGGAGGCCATGAACGTTACAATTGACTATCAGTATCTCGTCCGATTCGAAAATCTAGACTCATAGGACACGGACCACATGGAACCCGAGGCAGCAAATCATCTTCTACACAAGTGGGCTGGAGGTCCATGTATTGACTCTCGACGCAAATTGAGTGTTCCATCGTCATTAGGAGGCGCTGAACGTTACAATTAACAATCATTTTTGCGTCGGGTTCGAAAATCTAGACTCACGGGAGAACGATCATAAGGTGCCCGAGGCAGCAATAGACGCTTGGAGACAATTCGGCTGGTGGACGAAATATTGGATCGCGACGCAATTTGAGTGTTTCAGAGTCATTAGGAGGCCCTGAATGTTACATCTAACTATCAGTTTTTCGCCGGATTCGTAAATATAGACTCACATAATGTGCCCGAGGCAGCAATATCCCCTTGGAGACCAGTCCGCAGGAGGACGATGTTTTGAATCGCGACGCAATTTGAGCGCTCCATCGTCATTAGGAGGCCCTGAACGTTACAATTAACTATAAGTTTCGCGTCGGATTCGAAAATCTAGACTTACAAGAGAACGATCATAAGGTGCCCCAGGCAGCAATAGACGCTTGGAGACAAGTCGACTGGAGGACGATCTTTTCGATCGCGACGCAATTTGAGTGTTCCATCGTAACTAGGAGGCCCTGAATGTTACAATTAACTATAAGGTTTTCGTCGGATTGGAAATTCTAGACTCACTGGAGACGGACCATAAGGTTCCGGAAGCAGCAGTATCCCCTTGGAGACCAGTCCGCTGGAGGACTATGTATTGGATCCCGACGCAATTTGAGTGTTCCATCGTCATTAGGAGGCCCTGAACGTTACAATTAACAATCAGTTTTGCGTCGGATTAGAAAATCTAGAATCACAGGAGAACGACCATAAGGTGCCCGAGACAGCAATAGACCCTTGGAGACGAGTTGGCTGGAGGACGATGTATTGAATCGCGACGCAATTTGAGAGATCCATCGTCATTAGGAGGCCCTGAATGTTACAATTAACAATCAGTTTGGAGTCTGATTCGAAAATCTAAACTCACAGGAGAAGGACCGTATGGAGCCCTAGGCAGCAATATCCCCTGGGAGACAGGTCGGCTGGATGCCGATGTATTGAATCTCGACGCAATTTGAGTGTTCCATCGTCATTAGGGGGCCCTGATCGTTACAATTAACTATCGTTTTTGAGTCGGATTCGAAAATCTGGACTCAAAGGAGGACGACCATAAGGTGCCCGAGGCAGCAATAGACCTTTGGAGACGAGTCGGCTGATGGACGATGTATTGACTCTCGACGCAATTTGAGTGTTCCATCGTCAATAGGAGGCACTGAACCTTACAATTAACTATCATTTTAGCGTTGGATTCGAAAATCTACTCAGAGGAGAAGTTCATAGTGTGCCCGAGACAGCAATATCCCCTTGAATACAAGTCGGCTGTATGTCGATGTATTGAATCTCGACGCATTTTTAGTGTACCATCGTCTTTAGGAGGCCCTGAACGTTACAATTAACTATCAGTTTCGCGTCGGATTCGAAAATCTAGACTCACACGAGACGGGCCACATGGAGCCCCAGGCGGCAATATCCCCTTGTAGGCAGGTCGGCTGGAGGTCGGTGTATTGACTCTCGACACAATCTTAGTGTTCCATCGTCATTAGGAGGCTCTGAACGTTACAATTAACAATCGGTTTCGCGTCGGATTCGAGAATCTACACTCTCAGGAGCAGGATCGTATGGAGCCTGAAGCAGATATATCCCCTTGGAGACAAGTCGGCTGAAGGACGATGTATTGAATCTCGACGTAATTTGAGTGCTTCATCGTCATTAAGAGGCCATGAACGTTACAATTAAGTATCAGTATCTCGTCGGATTCGAAAATCTAGACTTACAGGACACGGACCACATGGAACCCGAGGCAGCATATCCCCTTCTAGACAAGTGGGCTGGAGGTCCATGTATTGACTCTCAACGCAAATTGAGTGTTCCATCGTCATTAGGAGGCGCTGACCGTAACAATTGACTATCATTTTTGCGTCGGATTCGAAAATCTAGACACACAGGAGACGAACCATATTATGCCCGAGGTAGCATTACCCCTTGAAGACAAATCGGCTGAATGGCGAAGTATTGAATCTCGACGCAATTTGAGTGTTCCATCGTTATTAGGAGGCTCTGAACGTTACAATTAACTATCATTTTTGCGTCGGATTCGAAAATCTACTCACAGGAGAAGGATCATATGGTGCCCGAAACAGCAATATCCCTTTGGATACAAGTCGGCTGTAAGACGATGTATTGCATCTCGATTCAATTTAAGTGTTCCATCGACAATAGGAGGCCCTGAACGTTACATTTCACAATCAGTTTTGCGTCGGATTAGAAAATCTAGACTCACAGGAGAACGACCATAATGTGCCCGAGGCAGCAATAGACGCTTGGAGACAATTCGGCTGGTGGACGAAATATTGGATCGCGACGCAATTTGAGTGTTCCATCGTCATTAGGAGGCCCTGAACATTACAATTAACAATCATTTTTGCGTCGGATGTGAAAATGTAGACTCACAGGAGAGCGACCATAAGGAGCCCGAGGCAGCAAAATCCCCATGAAAACAAGTCAGCTGGAAGACGATATATTGAATCTCGACGCAATTAGAGTGTTCCATCGTAATTAGGAGGCCGTGAGCGTTACAATTAACTATGAGTTTTGCATCGGATTCGTAAATCTAGACTCAATAAGGTGCCCGTGGCAACGATATCCCCTTGGAGACCAGTCCGCTGGAGGACGATGTATTGAAACGCGACGCAATTTGAGTGCTGCATCGTCAATAGGAGGGCATTACCGTTACAATTAACTATCAGTATATCGTCGGTTTCGAAAATCTAGACTCACAAGACACGGACCACATGGAACCCGAGGCAGCATATCCCCTTCTAGACAAGTGGGCTGGAGGGCCATGTATTGACTCTCGACGCAAATTGAGTGTTCCATCGTCATTAGGAGTCGCTGAACGTAACAATTGACTATCATTTTTGCGTCGGATTCGAAAATCTAGACTCACAGGAGACGAACCATATGTTGCCCGAGACAGCAATATCCCCTTCGAGACAAATCGGCTGAATGGCGATGTATTGAATCTCGACGATATTTGAGTGTTCCATCGTTATTAGGAGGCCCTGAACTTTACAATTAACTATCATTTTTGCGTCGGATTCCAAAATCTAGACTCACAGGAGAACGACCATAAGGTGCCCCAGGCAGCAACGGACTCTTCGAGACAAGTCGGCTGGAGGCCGATGTATTGAATCTGGACGCAATTTGAGTGTTCCATCGTCAGTAGGAGGCCCTGATCATTACAATTAACTATAATTTTTGCGTCGGATTCGAAAATGTAGACTAACAGGAGAGCGGCCATAAGGTGCCCGAGGCAGCTATAGACCCTTGGAGACAAGTCGGCTGAATCTCGACGCAGTTTGAGTGCTCCATCGTCATTATGAGGCTCTGAACGTTACAATTAACTATCAGTTTCGCGTCGGATTCGAACATCTAGACTTACAGGAGAACGATCATAAGGTGCCCCAGGCAGCAATAGACGCTTGGAGAAAAGTCGGCTGGAGGACGATGTTTTGGATCGCGACGCAATTTGAGTGTTCCATCGTAACTAGGAGGCCCTGAATGTTACAATTAACTATAAGTTTTTCGTCGGATTGGAAATTCTAGACTCACTGGAGACGGACCATAAGGTTCCGGAAGCAGCAGTATCCCCTTGGAGATCAGTCCGCTGGAGGACGATGTATTGGATCGCGACGCAATTTGAGTGTTCCATCGTCATTAGGAGGCCCTGAACGTTACTATTAACAATCAGTATTGCGTCGGATTAGAAAATCTAGACTCACAAGAGAAGGACCGTATGGAGCCCTAGGCAGCAATAGACCCTTGGAGACAAGTCGCCTGGTGGACGATGTATTGGATCCCGACGCAATTTGAGTGTTCCACCGTCATTAGGAGGCCCTGAACGTTACAATTAACTATAAGTTTCGCGTCGGATTCGAAAATCTAGACTCACAGGATAAGGACCATAAGGTGCCCGAGGCAGCAATATCCCCTTGGAGGCAAGTCGGCTGGAGGACGATATATTGAATCTCGACCCAATTTGAGTGTTCCATCGTCATTAGGAGGCGCTGAACGATACAATTAACTCTCAGTTATGCGTCGGATTCGAAAATCTAAAGTCACAGGAGAACGACCATAAGGTGCCCGAGGCAGCAACGGACTCTTCGAGACAAGTCGGCTGGAGGCCGATGTATTGAATCTCGACGCAATTTGAGTGTTCCATCGTCAGTAGGAGGCCCTGAACATTACAATTAACTATCATTTTTGCGTCGGATTCGAAAATGTAGACTCACAGGAGAACGACCATAAAGTGCCCGAGGCAGCTATAGACCCTTGGAGACAAGTCGGCTGAAGGACGATGTATTGGATCCCGACGTAATTTGAGTGTTCCATCGTCATTAGGAGGCCCTGAACGTTACAATTAACAATCAGTTTTGCGTCGGATTACAAAATCTAGAATCACAGGAGAACGACCATAAGGTGCCCGAGACAGCAATAGACCCTTGGAGACAAGTCGCCTGGAGGACGATGTTTCGGATCCCGACGCAATTTGAGTGCTCCATCGTCATCATGAGGCCCTGAACGTTACAATTAACTATCATTTTTGCGTCGGATTCGAAAATGTAGACTAACAGGAGAGCGACCATAAGGTGCCCGAGGCACCTATAGACCCTTGGAGACAAGTCGGCTGAAGGACGATGTATTGAATCTCGACGCAGTTTGAGTGCTCCATCGTCATTATGAGGCTCTGAACGTTACAATTAACTATCAGTCTCGCGTCGGATTCGAAAATCTAGACTTACAGGAGAATGATCATAAGGTGCCCCAGGCAGCAATAGACGCTTGGAGACAAGTCGGCTGGAGGACGATGTTTTGGATCGCGACGCAATTTGAGTGTTCCATCGTAACTAGGAGGCCCTGAATGTTACAATTAACTATTAAGGTTTTCGTCGGATTGGAAATTCTAGACTCACTGGAGGCGGACCATAAGGTTCCGGAAGCAGCAGTATCCCCTTGGAGACCAGTCCGCTGGAGGACTATGTATTGGATCCCGACGTAATTTGAGTGTTCCATCGTCATTAGGATGCCCTGAACGTTACAATTAACAATCAGTTTTGCGTCGGATTACAAAATCTAGAATCACAGGAGAACGACCATAAGGTGCCCGAGACAGCAATAGACCCTTGGAGACAAGTCGCCTGGAGGACGATGTTTCGGATCCCGACGCAATTTGAGTTTCCATCGTCAATAGGAGGATCTGAATGTTACAATTATCTATCAGTTTATCGTCGGATCTGAAAATCTAGACTCTCATAAGGTGGCCGTGGCAACGATATCCCCTTGGAGACCAGTCCGCTGGAGGACGATGTATTGAATCGCGACGCAATTTGAGTGGTGCATCGTCATTAGGAGGCCATGAACGTTACAATTAACTATCAGTAGTATATCGTCGGATTCGAAAATCTAGACTCACAGGACACTGAACACATGGAACCCGATGCAGCATATCCCCTTCTTGACAAGTGGACTGGAGGTCCATGTATTGACTCTCAACGCTAATAGAGTGTTCCATCGTCATTAGGAGTCGCTGAACGTAACAATTGACGATCATTTTTGCGTCGGATTCGAAAATCTAGACACAAAGGAGACGAACCATATGTTGCCCGAGGCAGCAATATCCCTTTGGAGACAAATCTGCTGAATGGCGATGTTTTGAATCTCGACGCAATTTGAGTGTTCCATCGTTAATAGGAGGCCCTGAACGTTACAATTAACTATCATTTTTGCGTCGGATTCGAAAATCTAGACTCACAGGAGAACGAACATAAGGTGCCCGAGGCAGCAACAGCCCCTTGGAGACAAGTTAGCTGGATTCCGATGTATTGAATCTTGACGCAATTTGAGTGTTCCATCGTCATTAGGAGGCGCTGAAAGTTACAATTAACTATCATTTTAGCGTAGGATTCGAAAATCTACTCACAGGAGAAGGATCATATGGTGCCCGATACAGCAATATCGTCTTGGATACAAGTCGGCTGGAAGACGATGTTTTGAATCTCGATTCAATTTGAGTGTTCCATCGTCATTAGGAGGCGCTGAACGTTACAATTAACTATCATTTTCGCATCGGATTCCAAAATCTACTTACAGGGGAAGTTCAAATTGTGCTCGCGACAGCAATATCCCCTTGGATACAAGCCGGCAGGAGGACGATGTATTGAATCTCGACGCAATTTGAGTGTTCCATCGTCATTAGGGGGCCCTGATCGTTACAATTAACTATCGTTTTTGAGTCGGATTCGAAAATCTGGACTCAAAGGAGGACGACCACATGGAACCCGAGGCAGCATATCCCCTTCTAGACAAGTGGGCTGGAGGTCCATGTATTGACTCTCAACGCAAATTGAGTGTTCCATCGTCATTAGGAGGCGCTGACCGTAACAATTGGCTATCATTTTTGCGTCGGATTCGAAAATCTAGACTCACAGGAGGACGACCATAAGGTGCCCGAGGCAGCAACAGCCCCTTGGAGACAACTTAGCTGGATTCCGATGTATTGAATCTCGACGCAATTTGAGTGTTCCATTATCATTTTGAGGCCCTGTACGTTACAATTAACAATCAGTTTTCCGTCGGATTCGAAAATCTACTCACAGGTATCATATGGTGCCCGAAACAGCAATATCCCCTTGGATACTGGTCGGCTGTAAGACGATGTATTGAATCTCGATTCAATTTAAGTGTTCCATCGACAATAAGAGGCCCTGAACGTTACATTTAACAATCAGTTTTGCGTCGGATTAGCAAATCTAGACTCACAGGAGAACGACCATAATGTGCCCGCGGCAGCAATAGACGCTTGGATACAATTCGGCTGGTGGACGAAATATTGGATCGCGACGCAATTTGAGTGTTTCAGAGTCATTAGGAGGCCCTGAATGTTACATCTAACTATCCGTTTTTCGCCGGATTGGAAAATATAGACTCACATAATGTGCCCGAGGCAGCATATCTCCTTGGAGACCAGTCCGCTGGAGGACGATGTTTTGAATCGCGACGCAATTTGAGTGCTCCATCGTCATTAGGAGGCCCTGAACGTTACAATTAACTATAAGTTTCGCGTCGGATTTCCACAATCTAGACTCACAGGATAAGTACCATATGGTGCCCGAGGCAGCAATATCCTCTTGGAGACAAGTCGGCTGGAGGACGATGTATTGAATCGCGACGCAATTTGAGTGTTCCATCGTCATTAGGAGGCCCTGAACATTACAATTAACAATCATTTTTGCGTCGGATTCGAAAATGTAGACTCACAGGAGATCGAGCGTAAGGAGCCCGAGGCAGCAAAATCCCCATGTAAACAAGTCAGCTGGAAGACGATATATTGAATCTCGACGCAATTAGAGTGTTCCATCGTAATTAGGAGGCCCTGAGCGTTACAATTAACTATGAGTTTTGCATCGGATTCGTAAATCTAGACTCACATAAGGAGCCCGTGGCAACGATATCCCCTTGGAGACCAGTCCGCTGGAGGACGATGTATTGAAACGCGACGCAATTTGAGTGCTGCATCGTCAATAGGAGGCCATGACCGTTACAATTAACTATCAGTATATCGTCGGATTCGAAAATCTAGACCCACAAGACACGGACCACATGGAACCCGAGGCTGCATATCCCCTTCTACACAAGTGGGCTGGAGGTCCATGAATTGACTCTCGACGCAAATTGAGTGTTCCATCGTCATTAGGAGTCGCTGAACGTAACAATTGACTATCATTCTTGCGTCGGATTCGAAAATCTAGACTCACAGGAGACGAACCATATGTTGCCCGAGACAGCAATATCCCCTTGGAGACAAATCGGCTGAATGGCGATGTATTGAATCTCGACGATATTTGAGTGTTCCATCGTTATTAGGAGGCCCTGAACTTTACAATTAACTATCATTTTTGCGTCGGATTCCAAAATCTAGACTCACAGGAGACGAACCATATGTTGCCCGAGACAGCAATATCCCCTTCGAGACAAATCGGCTGAATGGCGATGTATTGAATCTCGACGATATTTGAGTGTTCCATCGTTATTAGGAGGCCCTGAACTTTACAATTAACTATCATTTTTGCGTCGGATTCCAAAATCTAGACTCACAGGAGAACGAGCATAAGGTGCCCCAGGCAGGAATAGACCCTTGGAGACAAGTCGGCTGGAGGACGATGTATTGACACTCGACGAAATTTGAGTGTTCCATCGTCATTAGGAGGCGCTGAAAGTTACAATTAACTATCATTTTAGCGTCGGATTCGAAAATCTACTCACAGGAGAAGGATCATATGGTGGCCGATACAGCAATCTCCCCTTGGATACAAGTCGGCTGGAAGACGATGTATTGAATCTGGATTCAATTTGAGTGTTCCATTGTCATTAGGAGGCCCTGAAAGTTACAATTAACAATCAGTTTCGCGTCGCATTCGAAAATCTAGACTCACAGGAGAACGACCATAAGGTGTACGAGGCAGCAATAGACCCTTCGAGAGAAGTCGGCTGAAGGACGATGTATTCAATCTCGACGCAGTTTGAGTGTTCCATCGTCATTATGAGGCTCTGAACGTTACAATTAACTATCAGTTTCGCGTCGGATTCGAACATCTAGACTTACAGGAGAACGATCATAAGGTGCCCCAGGCAGCAATAGACGCTTGGAGAAAAGTCGGCTGGAGGACGATGTTTTGGATCGCGACGCAATTTGAGTGTTCCATCGTAACTAGGAGGCCCTGAATGTTACAATTAACTATAAGTTTTTCGTCGGATTGGAAATTCTAGACTCACTGGAGACGGACCATAAGGTTCCGGAAGCAGCAGTATCCCCTTGGAGATCAGTCCGCTGGAGGACGATGTATTGGATCGCGACGCAATTTGAGTGTTCCATCGTCATTAGGAGGCCCTGAACGTTACTATTAACAATCAGTATTGCGTCGGATTAGAAAATCTAGACTCACAAGAGAAGGACCGTATGGAGCCCTAGGCAGCAATAGACCCTTGGAGACAAGTCGCCTGGTGGACGATGTATTGGATCCCGACGCAATTTGAGTGTTCCACCGTCATTAGGAGGCCCTGAACGTTACAATTAACTATAAGTTTCGCGTCGGATTCGAAAATCTAGACTCACAGGATAAGGACCATAAGGTGCCCGAGGCAGCAATATCCCCTTGGAGGCAAGTCGGCTGGAGGACGATATATTGAATCTCGACCCAATTTGAGTGTTCCATCGTCATTAGGAGGCGCTGAACGATACAATTAACTCTCAGTTATGCGTCGGATTCGAAAATCTAAAGTCACAGGAGAACGACCATAAGGTGCCCGAGGCAGCAACGGACTCTTCGAGACAAGTCGGCTGGAGGCCGATGTATTGAATCTCGACGCAATTTGAGTGTTCCATCGTCAGTAGGAGGCCCTGAACATTACAATTAACTATCATTTTTGCGTCGGATTCGAAAATGTAGACTCACAGGAGAACGACCATAAAGTGCCCGAGGCAGCTATAGACCCTTGGAGACAAGTCGGCTGAAGGACGATGTATTGGATCCCGACGTAATTTGAGTGTTCCATCGTCATTAGGAGGCCCTGAACGTTACAATTAACAATCAGTTTTGCGTCGGATTACAAAATCTAGAATCACAGGAGAACGACCATAAGGTGCCCGAGACAGCAATAGACCCTTGGAGACAAGTCGCCTGGAGGACGATGTTTCGGATCCCGACGCAATTTGAGTGCTCCATCGTCATCATGAGGCCCTGAACGTTACAATTAACTATCATTTTTGCGTCGGATTCGAAAATGTAGACTAACAGGAGAGCGACCATAAGGTGCCCGAGGCACCTATAGACCCTTGGAGACAAGTCGGCTGAAGGACGATGTATTGAATCTCGACGCAGTTTGAGTGCTCCATCGTCATTATGAGGCTCTGAACGTTACAATTAACTATCAGTCTCGCGTCGGATTCGAAAATCTAGACTTACAGGAGAATGATCATAAGGTGCCCCAGGCAGCAATAGACGCTTGGAGACAAGTCGGCTGGAGGACGATGTTTTGGATCGCGACGCAATTTGAGTGTTCCATCGTAACTAGGAGGCCCTGAATGTTACAATTAACTATTAAGGTTTTCGTCGGATTGGAAATTCTAGACTCACTGGAGGCGGACCATAAGGTTCCGGAAGCAGCAGTATCCCCTTGGAGACCAGTCCGCTGGAGGACTATGTATTGGATCCCGACGTAATTTGAGTGTTCCATCGTCATTAGGATGCCCTGAACGTTACAATTAACAATCAGTTTTGCGTCGGATTACAAAATCTAGAATCACAGGAGAACGACCATAAGGTGCCCGAGACAGCAATAGACCCTTGGAGACAAGTCGCCTGGAGGACGATGTTTCGGATCCCGACGCAATTTGAGTTTCCATCGTCAATAGGAGGATCTGAATGTTACAATTATCTATCAGTTTATCGTCGGATCTGAAAATCTAGACTCTCATAAGGTGGCCGTGGCAACGATATCCCCTTGGAGACCAGTCCGCTGGAGGACGATGTATTGAATCGCGACGCAATTTGAGTGGTGCATCGTCATTAGGAGGCCATGAACGTTACAATTAACTATCAGTAGTATATCGTCGGATTCGAAAATCTAGACTCACAGGACACTGAACACATGGAACCCGATGCAGCATATCCCCTTCTTGACAAGTGGACTGGAGGTCCATGTATTGACTCTCAACGCTAATAGAGTGTTCCATCGTCATTAGGAGTCGCTGAACGTAACAATTGACGATCATTTTTGCGTCGGATTCGAAAATCTAGACACAAAGGAGACGAACCATATGTTGCCCGAGGCAGCAATATCCCTTTGGAGACAAATCTGCTGAATGGCGATGTTTTGAATCTCGACGCAATTTGAGTGTTCCATCGTTAATAGGAGGCCCTGAACGTTACAATTAACTATCATTTTTGCGTCGGATTCGAAAATCTAGACTCACAGGAGAACGAACATAAGGTGCCCGAGGCAGCAACAGCCCCTTGGAGACAAGTTAGCTGGATTCCGATGTATTGAATCTTGACGCAATTTGAGTGTTCCATCGTCATTAGGAGGCGCTGAAAGTTACAATTAACTATCATTTTAGCGTAGGATTCGAAAATCTACTCACAGGAGAAGGATCATATGGTGCCCGATACAGCAATATCGTCTTGGATACAAGTCGGCTGGAAGACGATGTTTTGAATCTCGATTCAATTTGAGTGTTCCATCGTCATTAGGAGGCGCTGAACGTTACAATTAACTATCATTTTCGCATCGGATTCCAAAATCTACTTACAGGGGAAGTTCAAATTGTGCTCGCGACAGCAATATCCCCTTGGATACAAGCCGGCAGGAGGACGATGTATTGAATCTCGACGCAATTTGAGTGTTCCATCGTCATTAGGGGGCCCTGATCGTTACAATTAACTATCGTTTTTGAGTCGGATTCGAAAATCTGGACTCAAAGGAGGACGACCACATGGAACCCGAGGCAGCATATCCCCTTCTAGACAAGTGGGCTGGAGGTCCATGTATTGACTCTCAACGCAAATTGAGTGTTCCATCGTCATTAGGAGGCGCTGACCGTAACAATTGGCTATCATTTTTGCGTCGGATTCGAAAATCTAGACTCACAGGAGGACGACCATAAGGTGCCCGAGGCAGCAACAGCCCCTTGGAGACAACTTAGCTGGATTCCGATGTATTGAATCTCGACGCAATTTGAGTGTTCCATTATCATTTTGAGGCCCTGTACGTTACAATTAACAATCAGTTTTCCGTCGGATTCGAAAATCTACTCACAGGTATCATATGGTGCCCGAAACAGCAATATCCCCTTGGATACTGGTCGGCTGTAAGACGATGTATTGAATCTCGATTCAATTTAAGTGTTCCATCGACAATAAGAGGCCCTGAACGTTACATTTAACAATCAGTTTTGCGTCGGATTAGCAAATCTAGACTCACAGGAGAACGACCATAATGTGCCCGCGGCAGCAATAGACGCTTGGAGACAATTCGGCTGGTGGACGAAATATTGGATCGCGACGCAATTTGAGTGTTTCAGAGTCATTAGGAGGCCCTGAATGTTACATCTAACTATCCGTTTTTCGCCGGATTGGAAAATATAGACTCACATAATGTGCCCGAGGCAGCATATCTCCTTGGAGACCAGTCCGCTGGAGGACGATGTTTTGAATCGCGACGCAATTTGAGTGCTCCATCGTCATTAGGAGGCCCTGAACGTTACAATTAACTATAAGTTTCGCGTCGGATTTCCACAATCTAGACTCACAGGATAAGTACCATATGGTGCCCGAGGCAGCAATATCCTCTTGGAGACAAGTCGGCTGGAGGACGATGTATTGAATCGCGACGCAATTTGAGTGTTCCATCGTCATTAGGAGGCCCTGAACATTACAATTAACAATCATTTTTGCGTCGGATTCGAAAATGTAGACTCACAGGAGATCGAGCGTAAGGAGCCCGAGGCAGCAAAATCCCCATGTAAACAAGTCAGCTGGAAGACGATATATTGAATCTCGACGCAATTAGAGTGTTCCATCGTAATTAGGAGGCCCTGAGCGTTACAATTAACTATGAGTTTTGCATCGGATTCGTAAATCTAGACTCACATAAGGAGCCCGTGGCAACGATATCCCCTTGGAGACCAGTCCGCTGGAGGACGATGTATTGAAACGCGACGCAATTTGAGTGCTGCATCGTCAATAGGAGGCCATGACCGTTACAATTAACTATCAGTATATCGTCGGATTCGAAAATCTAGACCCACAAGACACGGACCACATGGAACCCGAGGCAGCATATCCCCTTCTACACAAGTGGGCTGGAGGTCCATGAATTGACTCTCGACGCAAATTGAGTGTTCCATCGTCATTAGGAGTCGCTGAACGTAACAATTGACTATCATTCTTGCGTCGGATTCGAAAATCTAGACTCACAGGAGACGAACCATATGTTGCCCGAGACAGCAATATCCCCTTGGAGACAAATCGGCTGAATGGCGATGTATTGAATCTCGACGATATTTGAGTGTTCCATCGTCATTAGGAGGCCCTGAACGTTACTATTAACAATCAGTATTGCGTCGGATTAGAAAATCTAGACTCACAAGAGAAGGACCGTATGGAGCCCTAGGCAGCAATAGACCCTTGGAGACAAGTCGCCTGGTGGACGATGTATTGGATCCCGACGCAATTTGAGTGTTCCACCGTCATTAGGAGGCCCTGAACGTTACAATTAACTATAAGTTTCGCGTCGGATTCGAAAATCTAGACTCACAGGATAAGGACCATAAGGTGCCCGAGGCAGCAATATCCCCTTGGAGGCAAGTCGGCTGGAGGACGATATATTGAATCTCGACCCAATTTGAGTGTTCCATCGTCATTAGGAGGCGCTGAACGATACAATTAACTCTCAGTTATGCGTCGGATTCGAAAATCTAAAGTCACAGGAGAACGACCATAAGGTGCCCGAGGCAGCAACGGACTCTTCGAGACAAGTCGGCTGGAGGCCGATGTATTGAATCTCGACGCAATTTGAGTGTTCCATCGTCAGTAGGAGGCCCTGAACATTACAATTAACTATCATTTTTGCGTCGGATTCGAAAATGTAGACTCACAGGAGAACGACCATAAAGTGCCCGAGGCAGCTATAGACCCTTGGAGACAAGTCGGCTGAAGGACGATGTATTGGATCCCGACGTAATTTGAGTGTTCCATCGTCATTAGGAGGCCCTGAACGTTACAATTAACAATCAGTTTTGCGTCGGATTACAAAATCTAGAATCACAGGAGAACGACCATAAGGTGCCCGAGACAGCAATAGACCCTTGGAGACAAGTCGCCTGGAGGACGATGTTTCGGATCCCGACGCAATTTGAGTGCTCCATCGTCATCATGAGGCCCTGAACGTTACAATTAACTATCATTTTTGCGTCGGATTCGAAAATGTAGACTAACAGGAGAGCGACCATAAGGTGCCCGAGGCACCTATAGACCCTTGGAGACAAGTCGGCTGAAGGACGATGTATTGAATCTCGACGCAGTTTGAGTGCTCCATCGTCATTATGAGGCTCTGAACGTTACAATTAACTATCAGTCTCGCGTCGGATTCGAAAATCTAGACTTACAGGAGAATGATCATAAGGTGCCCCAGGCAGCAATAGACGCTTGGAGACAAGTCGGCTGGAGGACGATGTTTTGGATCGCGACGCAATTTGAGTGTTCCATCGTAACTAGGAGGCCCTGAATGTTACAATTAACTATTAAGGTTTTCGTCGGATTGGAAATTCTAGACTCACTGGAGGCGGACCATAAGGTTCCGGAAGCAGCAGTATCCCCTTGGAGACCAGTCCGCTGGAGGACTATGTATTGGATCCCGACGTAATTTGAGTGTTCCATCGTCATTAGGATGCCCTGAACGTTACAATTAACAATCAGTTTTGCGTCGGATTACAAAATCTAGAATCACAGGAGAACGACCATAAGGTGCCCGAGACAGCAATAGACCCTTGGAGACAAGTCGCCTGGAGGACGATGTTTCGGATCCCGACGCAATTTGAGTTTCCATCGTCAATAGGAGGATCTGAATGTTACAATTATCTATCAGTTTATCGTCGGATCTGAAAATCTAGACTCTCATAAGGTGGCCGTGGCAACGATATCCCCTTGGAGACCAGTCCGCTGGAGGACGATGTATTGAATCGCGACGCAATTTGAGTGGTGCATCGTCATTAGGAGGCCATGAACGTTACAATTAACTATCAGTAGTATATCGTCGGATTCGAAAATCTAGACTCACAGGACACTGAACACATGGAACCCGATGCAGCATATCCCCTTCTTGACAAGTGGACTGGAGGTCCATGTATTGATTCTCAACGCTAATAGAGTGTTCCATCGTCATTAGGAGTCGCTGAACGTAACAATTGACGATCATTTTTGCGTCGGATTCGAAAATCTAGACACAAAGGAGACGAACCATATGTTGCCCGAGGCAGCAATATCCCTTTGGAGACAAATCTGCTGAATGGCGATGTTTTGAATCTCGACGCAATTTGAGTGTTCCATCGTTAATAGGAGGCCCTGAACGTTACAATTAACTATCATTTTTGCGTCGGATTCGAAAATCTAGACTCACAGGAGAACGAACATAAGGTGCCCGAGGCAGCAACAGCCCCTTGGAGACAAGTTAGCTGGATTCCGATGTATTGAATCTTGACGCAATTTGAGTGTTCCATCGTCATTAGGAGGCGCTGAAAGTTACAATTAACTATCATTTTAGCGTAGGATTCGAAAATCTACTCACAGGAGAAGGATCATATGGTGCCCGATACAGCAATATCGTCTTGGATACAAGTCGGCTGGAAGACGATGTTTTGAATCTCGATTCAATTTGAGTGTTCCATCGTCATTAGGAGGCGCTGAACGTTACAATTAACTATCATTTTCGCATCGGATTCCAAAATCTACTTACAGGGGAAGTTCAAATTGTGCTCGCGACAGCAATATCCCCTTGGATACAAGCCGGCAGGAGGACGATGTATTGAATCTCGACGCAATTTGAGTGTTCCATCGTCATTAGGGGGCCCTGATCGTTACAATTAACTATCGTTTTTGAGTCGGATTCGAAAATCTGGACTCAAAGGAGGACGACCACATGGAACCCGAGGCAGCATATCCCCTTCTAGACAAGTGGGCTGGAGGTCCATGTATTGACTCTCAACGCAAATTGAGTGTTCCATCGTCATTAGGAGGCGCTGACCGTAACAATTGGCTATCATTTTTGCGTCGGATTCGAAAATCTAGACTCACAGGAGGACGACCATAAGGTGCCCGAGGCAGCAACAGCCCCTTGGAGACAACTTAGCTGGATTCCGATGTATTGAATCTCGACGCAATTTGAGTGTTCCATTATCATTTTGAGGCCCTGTACGTTACAATTAACAATCAGTTTTCCGTCGGATTCGAAAATCTACTCACAGGTATCATATGGTGCCCGAAACAGCAATATCCCCTTGGATACTGGTCGGCTGTAAGACGATGTATTGAATCTCGATTCAATTTAAGTGTTCCATCGACAATAAGAGGCCCTGAACGTTACATTTAACAATCAGTTTTGCGTCGGATTAGCAAATCTAGACTCACAGGAGAACGACCATAATGTGCCCGCGGCAGCAATAGACGCTTGGAGACAATTCGGCTGGTGGACGAAATATTGGATCGCGACGCAATTTGAGTGTTTCAGAGTCATTAGGAGGCCCTGAATGTTACATCTAACTATCCGTTTTTCGCCGGATTGGAAAATATAGACTCACATAATGTGCCCGAGGCAGCATATCTCCTTGGAGACCAGTCCGCTGGAGGACGATGTTTTGAATCGCGACGCAATTTGAGTGCTCCATCGTCATTAGGAGGCCCTGAACGTTACAATTAACTATAAGTTTCGCGTCGGATTTCCACAATCTAGACTCACAGGATAAGTACCATATGGTGCCCGAGGCAGCAATATCCTCTTGGAGACAAGTCGGCTGGAGGACGATGTATTGAATCGCGACGCAATTTGAGTGTTCCATCGTCATTAGGAGGCCCTGAACATTACAATTAACAATCATTTTTGCGTCGGATTCGAAAATGTAGACTCACAGGAGATCGAGCGTAAGGAGCCCGAGGCAGCAAAATCCCCATGTAAACAAGTCAGCTGGAAGACGATATATTGAATCTCGACGCAATTAGAGTGTTCCATCGTAATTAGGAGGCCCTGAGCGTTACAATTAACTATGAGTTTTGCATCGGATTCGTAAATCTAGACTCACATAAGGAGCCCGTGGCAACGATATCCCCTTGGAGACCAGTCCGCTGGAGGACGATGTATTGAAACGCGACGCAATTTGAGTGCTGCATCGTCAATAGGAGGCCATGACCGTTACAATTAACTATCAGTATATCGTCGGATTCGAAAATCTAGACCCACAAGACACGGACCACATGGAACCCGAGGCAGCATATCCCCTTCTACACAAGTGGGCTGGAGGTCCATGAATTGACTCTCGACGCAAATTGAGTGTTCCATCGTCATTAGGAGTCGCTGAACGTAACAATTGACTATCATTCTTGCGTCGGATTCGAAAATCTAGACTCACAGGAGACGAACCATATGTTGCCCGAGACAGCAATATCCCCTTGGAGACAAATCGGCTGAATGGCGATGTATTGAATCTCGACGATATTTGAGTGTTCCATCGTTATTAGGAGGCCCTGAACTTTACAATTAACTATCATTTTTGCGTCGGATTCCAAAATCTAGACTCACAGGAGACGAACCATATGTTGCCCGAGACAGCAATATCCCCTTCGAGACAAATCGGCTGAATGGCGATGTATTGAATCTCGACGATATTTGAGTGTTCCATCGTTATTAGGAGGCCCTGAACTTTACAATTAACTATCATTTTTGCGTCGGATTCCAAAATCTAGACTCACAGGAGAACGAGCATAAGGTGCCCCAGGCAGGAATAGACCCTTGGAGACAAGTCGGCTGGAGGACGATGTATTGACACTCGACGAAATTTGAGTGTTCCATCGTCATTAGGAGGCGCTGAAAGTTACAATTAACTATCATTTTAGCGTCGGATTCGAAAATCTACTCACAGGAGAAGGATCATATGGTGGCCGATACAGCAATCTCCCCTTGGATACAAGTCGGCTGGAAGACGATGTATTGAATCTGGATTCAATTTGAGTGTTCCATTGTCATTAGGAGGCCCTGAAAGTTACAATTAACAATCAGTTTCGCGTCGCATTCGAAAATCTAGACTCACAGGAGAACGACCATAAGGTGTACGAGGCAGCAATAGACCCTTCGAGAGAAGTCGGCTGAAGGACGATGTATTCAATCTCGACGCAGTTTGAGTGCTCCATCGTCATTATGAGGCTCTGAACGTTACAATTAACTATCTGTTTCGCGTCGGATTCGAAAATCTAGACTTACAGGAGAACGATCAGAAGGTGCCCCAGGCAGCAATAGACGCTTGGAGACAAGTCGGCTGGAGGACGATGTTTTGGATCGCGACGCAATTTGAGTGTTCCATCGTAACTAGGAGGCCCTGAATGTTACAATTAACTATTAAGGTTTTCGTCGGATTGGAAATTCTAGACTCACTGGAGACGGACCATAAGGTTCCGGAAGCAGCAGTATCCCCTTGGAGACCAGTCCGCTGGAGGACTATGTATTGGATCCCGACGTAATTTGAGTGTTCCATCGTCATTAGGAGGCCCTGAACGTTACAATTAACAATCAGTTTTGCGTCGGATTACAAAATCTAGAATCACAGGAGAACGACCATAAGGTGCCCGAGACAGCAATAGACCCTTGGAGACAAGTCGCCTGGAGGACGATGTTTCGGATCCCGACGCAATTTGAGTTTCCATCGTCAATAGGAGGATCTGAATGTTACAATTATCTATCAGTTTATCGTCGGATTCGAAAATCTAGACTCTCATAAGGTGGCCGTGGAAACGATATCCCCTTGGAGACCAGTCCGCTGGAGGACGATGTATTGAATCGCGACGCAATTTGAGTGCTGCATCGTCATTAGGAGGCCATGAACGTTACAATTAACTATCAGTAGTATATCGTCGGATTCGAAAATCTAGACTCACAGGACTCTGAACACATGGAACCCGATGCAGCATATCCCCTTCTTGACAAGTGGACTGGGGGTCCATGTATTGACTCTCAACGCTAATAGAGTGTTCCATCGTCATTAGGAGTCGCTTAACGTAACAATTGACGATCATTTTTGCGTCGGATTCGAAAATCTAGACACAAAGGAGACGAACCATATGTTGCCCGAGGCAGCAATATCCCTTTGGAGACAAATCTGCTGAATGGCGATGTTTTGAATCTCGACGCAATTTGAGTGTTCCATCGTTAATAGGAGGCCCTGAACGTTACAATTAACTATCATTTTTGCGTCGGATTCGAAAATCTAGACTCACAGGAGAACGAACATAAGGTGCCCGAGGCAGCAACAGCCCCTTGGAGACAAGTTAGCTGGATTCCGATGTATTGAATCTTGACGCAATTTGAGTGTTCCATCGTCATTAGGAGGCGCTGAAAGTTACAATTAACTATCATTTTAGCGTAGGATTCGAAAATCTACTCACAGGAGAAGGATCATATGATGCCCGATACAGCAATATCGTCTTGGATACAAGTCGGCTGGAAGACGATGTTTTGAATCTCGATTCAATTTGAGTGTTCCATCGTCATTAGGAGGCGCTGAACCTTACAATTAACTATCATTTTCGCATCGGATTCCAAAATCTACTTACAGGGGAAGTTCATATTGTGCTCGCGACAGCAATATCCCCTTGGATACAAGCCGGCAGGAGGACGATGTATTGAATCTCGACGCAATTTGAGTGTTCCATCGTCATTAGGAGGCCATGAACGTTACAATTAACTATCAGTTATGCGTCGGATTCGAAAATCTAGACTAACAGGAGAACGCCTATAAGGTGCCCGAGGTAGCAACAGACCCTTGGAGACAAGTTGGCTGGATGCCGATGTATTGAATCTCGACGCAATTAGAGTGTTCCATCGTCATTAGGGGGCCCTGAGCGTTACAATTAACTATGAGTTTTGCATCGGATTCGTAAATCTAGACTCACATAAGGTGCCCGTGGCAACGATATCCCCTTGGAGACCAGTCCGCTGGAGGACGATGTATTGAAACGCGACGCAATTTGAGTGCTGCATCGTCAATAGAAGGCCATGACCGTTACAATTAACTATCAGTATATCGTCGGATTCGAAAATCTAGACTCACAAGACACGGACCACATGGAACCCGAGGCAGCATATCCCCTTCTAGACAAGTGGGCTGGAGGTCCATGAATTGACTCTCGACGCAAATTGAGTGTTCCATCGTCATTAGGAGTCGCTGTACGTAACAATTGACTATCATTTTTGCGTCGGATTCGAAAATCTAGACTCACAGGAGACGAACCATATGTTGCCCGATACAGCAATCTCCCCTTGGATACAAATCGGCTGGAAGACGATGTATTGAATCTCGATTCAATTTAAGTGTTCCATCGTCATTAGGAGGCCCTGAACGTTACTATTAACAATCAGTTTTGCGACGGATTAGAAAATCTAGACTCACAGGAGAAGGACCGTATGGAGCCCTAGGCAGCAATAGACCCTTGGAGACAAGTCGCCTGGTGGACGATGTATTGGATCCCGACGCAATTTGAGTGTTCCACCGTCATTAGGAGGCCCTGAACGTTACAATTAACTATAAGTTTCGCGTCGGATTCGAAAATCTAGACTCACAGGATGAGGACCATAAGGTGCCCGAGGCAGCAATATCCCCTTGGAGGCAAGTCGGCTGGAGGACGATATATTGAATCTCGACCCAATTTGACTGTTCCATCGTCATTAGGAGGCGCTGAACCATACAATTAACTATCAGTTATGCGTCGGATTCGAAAATCTAGAGTCACAGGAGAACGACCATAAGGTGCCCGAGGCAGCAACGGACTCTTCGAGACAAGTCGGCTGGAGGCCGATGTATTGAATCTCGACGCAATTTGAGTGTTCCATCGTCAGTAGGAGGCCCTGAACATTACAATTAACTATAAGTTTCGCGTCGGATTCGAAAATGTAGACTCACAGGAGAACGACCATAAGGTGCCCCAGGCAGCAATAGACGCTTGGAGACAAGTCGGCTGGAGAACGATGTTTTGCATCGCGACGCAATTTGAGTGTTCCATCGTAACTAGGAGGCCCTGAATTTTACAATTAACATTCAGTTTTGCGTCGGATTAGAAAATCTAGACTCACAGGAGAACGTCCATAACGTGCCCGACGCAGCAATAGACCCTTGGAGACAAGTTGGCTGGAGGACGATGTATTGAATCGCGACGCAATTTGAGAGATCCATCGTCATTAGGAGGCCATGAACGTTACAATTAACTATCAGTATCTCGTCCGATTCGAAAATCTAGACTCATAGGACACGGACCACATGGAACCCGAGGCAGCAAATCATCTTCTACACAAGTGGGCTGCAGGTCCATGTATTGACTCTCGACGCAAATTGAGTGTTCCATCGTCATTAGGGGGCGCTGAACGTTACAATTAACAATCATTTTTGCGTCGGGTTCGAAAGTCTAGACTCACAGGAGAACGATCATAAGGTGCCCGAGGCAGCAATAGACGCTTGGAGACAATTCGGCTGGTGGACGAAATATTGGATCGCGACGCAATTTGAGTGTTTCAGAGTCATTAGGAGGCCCTGAATGTTACTTCTAACTATCAGTTTTTCGCCGGATTCGTAAATATAGACTCACATAATGTGCCCGATGCAGCAATATCCCCTTGGAGACCAGTCCGCAGGAGGACGATGATTTGAATCGCGACGCAATTTGAGCGCTCCATCGTCATCAGGAGGCGCTGAACGATACAATTAACTATCAGTTATGCGTCGGATTCGAAAATCTAGAGTCACAGGAGAACGACCATAAGGTGCCCGAGGCAGCAACGGACTCTTCGAGGCAAGTCGGTTGGAGGCCGATGTATCGAATCTCGACGCAATTTGAGTGTTCCATCGTCATTAGGAGGCGCTGAACGTTACAATTAACTATCATTTTTGCGTCGGATTCGAAAATTTAGGCTCACAGGAGAACGACCATAAGGTGCCGGAGGCAGCAACAGCCCCTTGGAGACAAGTTAGCTGGATTCCGATGTATTGAATCTCGACGCAATTTGAGTGTTCCATCGTCATTAGGAGGCCCTGAACGTTACAATTAACTATCATTTTTGCGTCGGATTCGAAAATGTAGACTCACAGGAGAACGACCATAAGGTGCCTGAGGCAGCTATAGACCCTTGGAGACAAGCCGGCTGAAGGACGATGTATTGAATCTCGACGCAATTTGAGTGCTCCATCGTTATTATGAGGCCCTGAACGTTACAATTAACTATCATTTTTGCGTCGGATTCGAAAATGTAGACTAACAGGAGAGCGACCATAGGGTGCCCGAGGCAGCTTTAGACCCTTGGAGACAAGTCGGCTGAAGGACGATGTATTGAATCTCGACGCAGTTTGAGTGCTCCATCTTCATTATGAGGCTCTGAACGTTACAATTAACTATCAGTTTCGCGTCGGATTCGAAAATCTAGACTTACAGGAGAATGATCATAAGGTGCCCCAGGCAGCAATAGACGCTTGGAGACAAGTCGGCTGGAGGCCGATGTTTTGGATCGCGACGCAATTTGAGTGTTCCATCGTAACTAGGAGGCCCTGAATGTTACAATTAACTATTAAGGTTTTCGTCGGATTGGAAATTCTAGACTCACTGGAGACGGACCATAAGGTTCCGGAAGCAGCAGTATCCCCTTGGAGACCAGTCCGCTGGAGGACTATGTATTGGATCCCGACGTAATTTGAGTGTTCCATCGTCATTAGGAGGCCCTGAACGTTACAATTAACAATCAGTTTTGCGTCGGATTACAAAATCTAGAATCACAGGAGAACGACCATAAGGTGCCCGAGACAGCAATAGACCCTTGGAGACAAGTCGCCTGGAGGACGATATTTCGGATCCCGACGCAATTTGAGTTTCCATCGTCAATAGGAGGATCTGAATGTTACAATTATCTATCAGTTTATCGTCGGATTCGAAAATCTAGACTCTCATAAGGTGGCCGTGGAAACGATATCCCCTTGGAGACCAGTCCGCTGGAGGACGATGTATTGAATCGCGACGCAATTTGAGTGCTGCATCGTCATTAGGAGGCCATGAACGTTACAATTAACTATCAGTAGTATATCGTCGGATTCGAAAATCTAGACTCACAGGACACTGAACACATGGAACCCGATGCAGCATATCCCCTTCTTGACAAGTGGACTGGAGGTCCATGTATTGACTCTCAACGCTAATAGAGTGTTCCATCGTCATTAGGAGTCGCTGAACGTAACAATTGACGATCATTTTTGCGTCGGATTCGAAAATTTAGACACAAAGGAGACGAACCATATGTTGCCCGAGGCAGCAATATCCCTTTGGAGACAAATCTGCTGAATGGCGATGTTTTGAATCTCGACGCAATTTGAGTGTTCCATCGTTAATAGGAGGCCCTGAACGTTACAATTAACTATCATTTTTGCGTCGGATTCGAAAATCTAGACTCACAGGAGAACGAACATAAGGTGCCCGAGGCAGCAACAGCCCCTTGGAGACAAGTTAGCTGGATTCCGAAATATTGAATCTTGACGCAATTTGAGTGTTCCATCGTCATTAGGAGGCGCTGAAAGTTACAATTAACTATCATTTAGGCGTAGGATTCGAAAATCTACTCACAGGGAAAGGATCATATGGTGCCCGATACAGCAATATCGTCTTGGATACAAGTCGGTTGGAAGACGATGTTTTGAATCTCGATTCAATTTGAGTGTTCCATCGTCATTAGGAGGCGCTGAACGTTACAATTAACTATCATTTTCGCATCGGATTCCAAAATCTACTTACAGGGGAAGTTCATATTGTGCTCGCGACAGCAATATCCCCTTGGATACAAGCCGGCAGGAGGACGATGTATTGAATCTCGACGCAATTTGAGTGTTCCATCGTCATTAGGAGGCCCTGAACGTTACAATTAACTATCAGTTATGCGTCGGATTCGAAAATCTAGACTAACAGGAGAACGCCTATAAGGTGCCCGAGGTAGCAACAGACCCTTGGAGACAAGTTGGCTGGATGCCGATGTATTGAATCTCGACGCAATTTGAGTGTTCCATCGTCATTAGGGGGCCCTGATCGTTACAATTAACTATCGTTTTTGAGTCGGATTCGAAAATCTGGACTCAAAGGAGGACGACCACATGGAACCCGAGGCAGCATATCCCCTTCTAGACAAGTGGGCTGGAGGTCCATGTATTGACTCTCAACGCAAATTGAGTGTTCCATCGTCATTAGGAGGCGCTGACCGTAACAATTGGCTATCATTTTTGCGTCGGATTCGAAAATCTAGACACACAGGAGACGAACCATAAGTTGCCCGAGGTAGCAATACCCCTTGAAGACAAATCGGCTGAATGGCCAAGTATTGAATCTCGACGCAATCCATCGTTATTAGGAGGCTCTGAACGTTACAATTAACTATCATTTTTGCGTCGGATTCGAAAATCTAGACTCACAGGAGGACGACCATAAGGTGCCCGAGGCAGCAACAGCCCCTTGGAGACAACTTAGCCGGATTCCGATGTATTGAATCTCGACGCAATTTGAGTGTTCCATTATCATTTTGAGGCCCTGTACGTTACAATTAACAATCAGTTTTCCGTCGGCTTCGAAAATCTACTCACAGGTATCATATGGTGCCCGAAACAGCAATATCCCCTTGGATACAAGTCGGCTGTAAGACGATGTATTGAATCTCGATTCAATTTAAGTTTTCCATCGACAATAGGAGGCCCTGAACGTTACATTTAACAATCAGTTTTGCGTCGGATTAGCAAATCTAGACTCACAGGAGAACGACCATAATGTGGCCGCGGCAGCAATAGACGCTTGGAGACAATTCGGCTGGTGGACGAAATATTGGATCGCGACGCAATTTGAGTGTTTCAGAGTCATTAGGAGGCCCTGAATGTTACATCTAACTATCCGTTTTTCGCCGGATTGGAAAATATAGACTCACATAATTTGCCCGAGGCAGCAATATCTCCTTGGAGACCAGTCCGCTGGAGGACGATGTTTTGAATCGCGACGCAATTTGAGTGCTCCATCGTCATTAGGAGGGCCTGAACGTTACAATTAACTATAAGTTTCGCGTCGGATTTGCACAATCTAGACTCACAGGATAAGTACCATATGGTGCCCGAGGCAGCAATATCCTCTTGGAGACAAGTCGGCTGGAGGACGATGTATTGAATCGCGACGCAATTTGAGTGTTCCATCGTCATTAGGAGGCCCTGAACATTACAATTAACAATCATTTTTGCGTCGGATTCGAAAATGTAGACTCACATGAGATCGAGCGTAAGGAGCCCGAGGCAGCAAAATCCCCATGTAAACAAGTCAGCTGGAAGACGATATATTGAATCTCGACGCAATTAGAGTGTTCCATCGTAATTAGGAGGCCCTGAGCGTTACAATTAACTATGAGTTTTGCATCGGATTCGTAAATCTAGACTCACATAAGGTGCCCGTGGCAACGATATCCCCTTGGAGACCAGTCCGCTGGAGGACGATGTATTGAAACGCGACGCAATTTGAGTGCTGCATCGTCAATAGGAGGCCATGACCGTTACAATTAACTATCAGTATATCGTCGGATTCGAAAATCTAGACTCACAAGACACGGACCACATGGAACCCAAGGCAGCATATCCCCTTCTAGACAAGTGGGCTGGAGGTCCATGAATTGACTCTCGACGCAAATTGAGTGTTCCATCGTCATTAGGAGTCGCTGAACGTAACAATTGACTATCATTTTTGCGTCGGATTCGAAAATCTAGACTCACAGGAGACGAACCATATGTTGCCCGAGACAGCAAAATCCCCTTGGAGACAAATCGGCTGAATGGCGATGTATTGAATCTCGACATTATTTGAGTGTTCCATCGTTATTAGGAGGCCCTGAACTTTACAATTAACTATCATTTTTGCGTCGGATTCCAAAATCTAGACTCACAGGAGAACGACCATAAGGTGCCCGAGGCAGGAATAGACCCTTGGAGACAAGTCGGCTGGAGGACGATGTATTGACACTCGACGAAATTTGAGTGTTCCATCGTCATTAGGAGGCGCTGAAAGTTACGATTAACTATCATTTTAGCGTCGGATTCGAAAATCTACTCACAGGAGAAGGATCATATGGTGCCCGATACAGCAATCTCCCCTTGGATCCAAGTCGGCTGGAAGACGATGTATTGAATCTCGATTCAATTTGAGTGTTCCATCGTCATTAGGAGGCCCTGAACGTTACTATTAACAATCAGTTTTGCGACGGATTAGAAAATCTAGACTCACAGGAGAAGGACCGTATGGAGCCCTAGGCAGCAATAGACCCTTGGAGACAAGTCGCCTGGTGGACGATGTATTGGATCCCGACGCAATTTGAGTGTTCCACCGTCATTAGGAGGCCCTGAATGTTACAATTAACTATAAGTTTCGCGTCGGATTCGAAAATCTAGACTCACAGGATAAGGACCATAAGGTGCCCGAGGCAGCAATATCCCCTTGGAGGCAAGTCGGCTGGAGAACGATATATTGAATCTCGACCCAATTTGACTGTTCCATCGTCATTAGGAGGCGCTGAACGATACAATTAACTATCAGTTATGCGTCGGATTCGAAAATCTAGAGTCACAGGAGAACGACCATAAGGTGCCCGAGGCAGCAACGGACTCTTCGAGACAATCGGCTGGAGGCCGATGTATTGAATCTCGACGCAATTTGAGTGTTCCATCGTCAGTAGGAGGCCCTGAACATTACAATTAACTATCATTTTTGCGTCGGATTCGAAAATGTAGACTCACAGGAGAACGACCATAAGGTGCCCCAGGCAGCAATAGACGCTTGGAGACAAGTCGGCTGGAGAACGATGTTTTGCATCGCGACGCAATTTGAGTGTTCCATCGTAACTAGGAGGCCCTGAATTTTACAATTAACATTCAGTTTTGCGTCGGATTAGAAAATCTAGACTCACAGGAGAACGTCCATAAGGTGCCCGACGCAGCAATAGACCCTTGGAGACAAGTTGGCTTGAGGACGATGTATTGAATCTCGACCCAATTTGAGTGTTCCATCGTCATTAGGAGGCGCTGAACGATACAATTAACTATCAGTTATGCGTCGGATTCGAAAATCTAGAGTCACAGGAGAACGACCATAAGGTGCCCGAGGCAGCAACGGACTCTTCGAGGCAAGTCGGTTGGAGGCCGATGTATCGAATCTCGACGCAATTTGAGTGATCCATCGTCATTAGGGGCGCTGAACGTTACAATTAACTATCATTTTTGCGTCGGATTCGAAAATTTAGACTCACAGGAGAACGACCATAAGGTGCCGGAGGCAGCAACAGCCCCTTGGAGACAAGTTAGCTGGATTCCGATGTATTGAACCTCGACGCAATTTGAGTGTTCCATCGTCATTAGGAACGTTACAATTAACTATCATTTTTGCGTCGGATTCGAAAATGTAGACTCACAGGAGAACGACCATAAGGTGCCCGAGGCTGCTATAGACCGTTGGAGACATGTCGGCTGAAGGACGATGTATTGAATCTCGGCGCAATTTGAGTGCTCCATCGTCATTATGAGGCCCTGAACGTTACGATTAACTATCAGTTTCGCGTCGGATTCGAAAATCTAGACTTACAGGAGAACGATCATAAGGTGCCCCAGGCAGCAATAGACGCTTGGAGACAAGTCGCCTGGAGGACGATCTTTTCGATCGCGACGCAATTTGAGTGTTCCATCGTAACTAGGAGGCCCTGAATGTTACAATTAACTATAAGGTTTTCGTCGGATTGGAAATTCTAGACTCACTAGAGACGGACCATAAGGTTCCGGAAGCAGCAGTATCCCCTTGGAGACCAGTCCGCTGGAGGACTATGTATTGGATCCCGACGCAATTTGAGTGTTCCATCGTCATTAGGAGGCCCTGAACGTTACAATTAACAATCAGTTTTGCGTCGGATTAGAAAATCTAGAATCACAGGAGAACGACCATAAGGTGCCCGAGACAGCAATAAACCCTTTGAGACGTGTTGGCTGGAGGACGATGTATTGAATCGCGACGCAATTTGAGAGATCCATCGTCATTAGGAGGCCCTGAATGTTACAATTAACAATCAGTTTCGAGTCGGATTCGAAAATCTAAACTCACAGGAGAAGGACCGTATGGAGCCCTAGGCAGCAATATCCCCTGGGAGACAGGTCGGCTGGAGGTCGATGTATTGAATCTTGACGCAATTTGAGTGTTCCATCGTCATTAGGAGCCGCTGAACGTTACAATTAACTGTCAGTTTTGCGTCGGGTTCGGAAATCTATACTCTCAGGAGAACGATCAAATAGTGCCCGAGGCAACAATAGACCCTTGGAGACAAGTCGCCTGGAGGACGATGTTTCGGATCCCGACGCAATTTGAGTTTCCATCGTCAATAGGAGGATCTGAATGTTACAATTATCTATCAGTTTTTCGTCGGATTCGAAAATCTAGACTCTCATAAGGTGCTCGTGGCAACGATATCCCCTTGGAGACCAGTCCGCTGGAGGACGATGTATTGAATCGCGACGCAATTTGAGTGCTGCATCGTCATTAGGAGGCCATGAACGTTACAATTAACTATCAGTATATCGTCGGATTCGAAAATCTAGACTCACAGGACACGGAACACATGGAACCCGATGCAGCATATCCCCTTCTTGACAAGTGGACTGGAGGTCCATGTATTGACTCTCGACGCTAATTGAGTGTTCCACCGTCATTAGCGGTCGCTGAACGTAACAATTGACGATCATTTTTGCGTCGGATTCGAAAATCTAGACACACAGGAGACGAACCATATGTTGCCCGAGGCAGCAATATCCCTTTGGAGACAAATCTGCTGAATGGCGATGTTTTGAATCTCGACGCAATTTGAGTGTTCCATCGTTATTAGGAGGCCCGGAGCGTTACAATTAACATTTTTACGTCGGATTCGAAAATCTAGACTCACAGGAGAACGAACATAAGGTGCCCGAGGCAGCAACAGCCCCTTGGAGACAAGTTAGCTGGATTCCGATGTATTGAATCTTGACGCAATTTGAGTGTTCCATCGTCATTAGGAGGCGCTGAAAGTTACAATTAACTATCATTTTAGCGTAGGATTCGAAAATCTACTCACAGGTGAAGGATCATATGGTGCCCGATACAGCAATATCGCCTTGGATACAAGTCGGCTGGAAGACGATGTTTTGAATCTCGATTCAATTTGAGTGTTCCATCGTCATTTGGAGAGGCTGAACGTTACAATCAACTATCATTTTCGCGTCGGATTCCAAAATCTACTTACAGGGGAAATTCATATTGTGCTCGCGACAGCAATATCCCCTTGGATACAAGCCGGCAGGAGGACAATGTATTGAATCTCGACGCAATTTGAGTGTTCCATCGTCATTAGGAGGCCCTGAACTTTACAATTAACTATCGTTTTTGAGTCGGATTCGAAAATCTGGACTCAAAGGAGGACGACCATAAGGTGCCCGAGGCAGCAATAGACCTTTGGAGACGAGTCGGCTGAAGGACGATGTATTGACTCTCGACGCAATTTGAGTGTTCCATCGTCAATAGGAGGCACTGAACCTTACAATTAACTATCATTTTAGCGTTGGATTCGAAAATCTACTCACAGGAGAAGTTCATAGTGTGCTCGAGACAGCAATATCCCCTTCAATACAAGTCGGCTGTAGGTCGATGTATTGAATCTCGACGCATTTTTAGTGTACCATCGTCTTTAGGAGGCCCTGAACGTTACAATTAACTATCAGTTTAGCGTAGGATTCGAAAATCTACTCACAGGTGAAGGATCATATGGTGCCCGAAACAGCAATATCCCCTTGGATACAAGTCGGCTGGAAGACGATGTATTGAATCTCGATTCAATTTAAGTGTTCCATCGACAATAGGAGGCGCTGAACGTTACATTTAACAATCAGTTTTGCGTCGGATTAGAAAATCTAGACTCACAGGAGAACGACCATAAGGTGCCCGAGGCAGCAATAGACGCTTGGAGACAATTCGGCTGGTGGACGAAATATTGGATCGCGACGCAATTCGAGTGTTTCAGAGTCATTAGGAGGCCCTGAATGTTACATCTAACTATCCGTTTTTCGCCGGATTCGTAAATATAGACTCACATAATGTGCCCGAGGGAGCAATATCTCCTTGGAGACCAGTCCGCTGGAGGACGATGTTTTGAATCGCGACGCAATTTGAGTGCTCCATCGTCATTAGGAGGCCCTGAACGTTACAGTTAACTATAAGTTTCGCGTCGGATTTCCAAAATCTAGACTTACAGGCTAAGGACCATTTGGTGCCCGAGGCAGCAATATCCTCTTGGAGACAAGTCGGCTGGAGGACGATGTATTGAATCGCGACGCAATTTGAGTGTTCCATCGTCATTAGGAGGCCCTGAACATTACAATTAACAATCATTTTTGCGTCGGATTCGAAAATGTAGACTCACAGGAGATCGACCATAAGGTGCCCGAGGCAGCTATAGACCCTTGGGTACAAGTCGGCTGAAGGACGATGTATTGAATCTCGACGCAATTTGAGTGCTCCATCGTCATTATGAGGCCCTGAACGTTACAGTTAACAATCAGTTTTGCGTCGGATTCGAAAATGTAGACTCACAGGAGAACGACCATAAGGTGCCCGAGGCAGCTATAGACCGTTGGAGACAAGTCGGCTGAAGGACGATGTATTGAATCTCGGCGCAATTTGAGCGCTCCATCGTCATTATGAGGCCCTTAACGTTCCGATTAACTATCAGTTTCGCGTCGGATTCGAAAATCTAGACTTACAGGAGAACGATCATAAGATGACCCAGGCAGCTATAGACCCTTGGAGACAAGTCGGCTGGAAGACGATGTATTGAATGGCGACGGAATTTGAGTGCTCCATCGTCAATATGAGGCCCTGAACGTTACAATAAACTATCAGTTTCGCGTCGGATTCGAAAATCTAGACTTACAAGAGAACGATCATAAGGTGCCCCAGGCAGCAATAGACGCTTGGAGACAAGTCGGCTGGAGGACGATCTTTTCGATCGCGACGCAATTTGAGTGTTCCATCGTAACTAGGAGGCCCTGAATTAACTAAAAGGTTTTCGTCGGATTGGAAATTCTAGACTCACTGGAGACGGACCATAAGGTTCCGGAAGCAGCAGTATCCCCTTGGAGACCAGTCCGCTGGAGGACTATGTATTGGATCCCGACGCAATTTGAGTGTTCCTTCGTCAAAGGGAGGCCCTGAACGTTACACTTAACAATCAGTTTTGCGTCGGATTAGAAAATCTAGAATCACAGGAGAACGACCATAAGGTGCCCGAGACAGCAATATCCCCTGGGAGACAGGTCGGCTGGAGGTCGATGTATTGAATCTTGACGCAATTTGAGTGTTCCATCGTCATTAGGAGGCGCTGAACGTTACAATTAACTGTCAGTTTTGCGTCGGGTTCGGAAATCTATACTCTCAGGAGAACGATCATATAGTGCCCGAGGCAACAGTAGACCCTTGGAGACAAGTCGCCTGGAGGACGATGTTTCGGATCCCGACGCAATTTCAGTTTCCATCGTCAATAGGAGGATCTGAATGTTACAATTATCTATCAGTTTTTCGACGGATTCGATAATCTAGACTCTCATAAGGTGCCCGTGGCAACGATATCCCCTTGGAGACCATCCGCTGGAGGACGATGTATTGAATCGCGACGCAATTTGAGTGCTGCATCGTCATTAGGAGGCCACGAACGTTACAATTAACTATCAGTATATCGTCGGATTCGAAAATCTAGACTCACAGGACACGGAACACATGGAACCCGATGCAGCATATGCCCTTCTTGACAAGTGGACTGGAGGTCCATGTATTGACTCTCGACGCTAATTGAGTGTTCCATCGTCATTAGGAGTCGCTGAACGAAACAATTGACGATCATTTTTGCGTCGCATTCGAAAATCTAGACACACAGGAGACGAACCATATGTTGCCCGAGGCAGCAATATCCCCTTGAATACAAGTCGGCTGTAGGTCGATGTATTGAATCTCGACGCATTTTTAGTGTACCATCGTCTTTAGGAGGCCCTGAACGTTACAATTAACTATCAGTTTCGCGTCGGATTCGAAAATCTAGACTCACACGAGACGGGCCACATGGAGCCCCAGGCGGCAATATCCCCTTGTAGGCAGGTCGGCTGGAGGTCGATGTATTGACTCTCGACACAATCTTAGTGTTCCATCGTCATTAGGAGGCTCTGAACGTTACAATTAACAATCGGTTTCGCGTCGGATTCGAGAATCTAGACTCACAGGAGAAAGATCGTATGGAGCCTGAAGCAGATATATCCCCTTGGAGACAAGTCGGCTGAAGGACGATGTATTGAATCACGACGTAATTTGAGTGCTTCATCGTCATTATGAGGCCATGAACGTTACAATTAAGTATCAGTATCTCGTCGGATTCGAAAATCTAGACTTACAGGAAACGGACAACATGGAACCCGAGGCAGCATATCCCCTTCTAGACAAGTGGGCTGGAGGTCCATGTATTGACTCTCAACGCAAATTGAGTGTTCCATCGTCATTAGGAGGCGCTAACCGTAACAATTGACTATCATTTTTGCGTCGGATTCGAAAATCTAGACACACAGGAGACGAACCATAAGTCGCCCGAGGTAGCAATACCCCTTGAAGACAAATCGGCTGAATGGCGAAGTATTGAATCTCGACGCAATTTGAGTGTTCCATCGTTATTATGAGGCTCTGAACGTTACAATTAACTATCATTTTTGCGTCGGATTCGAAAATCTAGACTCACAGGAGGACGACCATAAGGTGCCCGAGGCAGCAACAGCCCCTTGGAGACAAGTTAGCTGGATTCCGATGTATTGAATCTCGACGCAATTTGAGGGTTCCATCATCATTTTGAGGCCCTGTACGTTACCATTAACAATCAGTTTTGCGTCGGATTCGAAAATCTACTCACAGGAGAAGGATCATATGGTGCCCGAAACAGGAATATCCCCTTGGATACAAGTCGGCTGTAAGACGATGTATTGAATCTCGATTCAATTTAAGTGTTCCATCGACAATAGGAGGCCCTGAACGTTACATTTAACAATCAGTTTTGCGTCGGATTAGAAAATCTAGACTCACAGGAGAACGACCATAAGGTGCCCGAGGCAGCAATAGACGCTTGGAGACAATTCGGCTGGTGGACGAAATATTGGATCGCGACGCAATTCGAGTGTTTCAGAGTCATTAGGAGGCCCTGAATGTTACATCTAACTATCCGTTTTTTCGCCGGATTCGTAAATATAGACTCACATAATGTGCCCGAGGGAGCAATATCTCCTTGGAGACCAGTCCGCTGGAGGACGATGTTTTGAATCGCGACGCAATTTGAGTGCTCCATCGTCATTAGGAGGCCCTGAACGTTACAGTTAACTATAAGTTTCGCGTCGGATTTCCAAAATCTAGACTTACAGGCTAAGGACCATTTGGTGCCCGAGGCAGCAATATCCTCTTGGAGACAAGTCGGCTGGAGGACGATGTATTGAATCGCGACGCAATTTGAGTGTTCCATCGTCATTAGGAGGCCCTGAACATTACAATTAACAATCATTTTTGCGTCGGATTCGAAAATGTAGACTCACAGGAGATCGACCATAAGGTGCCCGAGGCAGCTATAGACCCTTGGGTACAAGTCGGCTGAAGGACGATGTATTGAATCTCGACGCAATTTGAGTGCTCCATCGTCATTATGAGGGCCTGAACCGTTACAGTTAACAATCAGTTTTGCGTCGGATTCGAAAATGTAGACTCACAGGAGAACGACCATAAGGTGCCCGAGGCAGCTATAGACCGTTGGAGACAAGTCGGCTGGAAGACGATGTATTGAATGGCGACGGAATTTGAGTGCTCCATCGTCAATATGAGGCCCCTGAAACGTTTACAATAAACTATCAGTTTCGCTGTCGGATTCGAAAATCTAGACTTACAAGAGAACGATCATAAGGTGCCCCAGGCAGCAATAGACGCTTGGAGACAAGTCGGCTGGAGGACGATCTTTTCGATCGCGACGCAATTTGAGTGTTCCATCGTAACTAGGAGGCCCTGAATTAACTCAAAAGGTTTTCCTCCGATTGGAAATTCTAGAGCTCACTGGAGACGGACCATAAGGTTCCGGAAGCAGCAGTATCCCCCTTGGAGACCAGTCCGCTGGAGGACTATGTATTGGGATCCCGACGCAATTTGAGTGTTCCATCGTCAAAGGGAGGCCCTGAACGTTGCAAATTAACAATCAGTTTTGCGTCGGATTAGAAAATCTAGAATCACAGGAGAACGACCATAAGGTGCCCGAGACAGCAATAGACCCTTGGAGACGAGTTTGGCTGGAGGACGATGTATTGAATGGCGACGCAATTTGAGAGATCCATCGTCATTAGGAGGCCCCTGAATGTTACAATTAACAATCAGTTTCGAGTCGGATTCGAAAATATAAACTCACAGGAGAAGGACCGTATGGAGCCCTAGGCAGCAATATCCCCTGGGAGACAGGTCGGCTGGAGGTCGATGTATTGAATCATGACGCAATTTGAGTGTTCCATCGTCATTAGGAGGCGCTGAACGTTACAATTAACTGTCAGTTTTGCGTCGGGTTCGGAAATCTATACTCTCAGGGAGAACGATCATATAGTGCCCGAGGGCAACAATAGACCCTTGGAGACAAGTCGCCTGGAGGACGATGTTTCGGATCCCGACGCAATTTGAGTTTCCATCGTCAATAGGAAGATCTGAATGTTACAATTATCTATCAGTTTTTTCGTCGGATTCGAAAATCTAGACTCTCATAAGGTGCCCGTGGCAACGATATCCCCCTTGGAGACCATCCGCTGGAGGACGATGTATTGAATCGCGACGCAATTTGAGTGCTGCATCGTCATTAGGAGGCCATGAACGTTACAATTAACTATCAGTATATCGTCGGATTCGAAAAATCTAGACTCACAGGGAGAACGACCATAAGGTGCCCGAGGCAGCAACAGCCCCTTGGAGACAAGTTAGCTGGATTCCGATGTATTGAATCTTGACGCAATTTGAGTGTTCCATCGTCATTAGGAGGCGCTGAAAGTTACAATTAACTATCATTTCTAGCGTAGGATTCGAAAATCTACTGACAGGAGAAGGATCATATGGGTGCCCGATACAGCAATATCGCCTTGGATACAAGTCGGCTGGAAGACGATGTTTTGAATGTCGATTCAATTTGAGTGTTCCATCGTCATTAGGAGGCGCTGAACGTTACAATTAACTATCATTTTCGCGTCGGATTCCAAAATCTACTTACAGGGGAAGTTCATATGGTGCTTCGCGACAGCAATATCCCCTTGGATACAAGCCGGCAGGGAGGACGATGTCATTGAATCTCGACGCAATTTGAGTGTTCCATCGTCAATAGGAGGCACTGAACTTTACAATTAACTATCATTTTAGCGTAGGATTCGAAAATCTACTCACAGGAGAAGTTCATAGTGTGCCCGAGACAGCAATATCCCCCATGAATACAAGTCGGCTGTAGGTCGATATATTGAATCACGACGCAATCGAGTGTTCCATCGTCTTTAGGAGGCCTTGAACGTTACAATTAACTATCAGTTTCGCGTCGGATTAAAAAATCTAGACTCACACGAGACGGGCCACATGGAGCCCCCAGGCGGCAATATCCCCTTGTAGGCAGGTCGGCTGGAGGTCGATGTATTGACTCTCGACACAATCTTAGTGGTTCCATCGTCATTAGGAGGCTCTGAACGTTACAATTAACAATCGGTTTCGCGTCGGATTCGAAAATCTAGACTCACAGGAGAAGGATCGTATGGAGCCCTGAAGCAGATATATCCCCTTGGAGGACAAGTCGGCTGAAGGACGATGTATTGAATCTCGACGTAATTTGAGTGCTTCATCGTCATTATGAGGCCATGAACGTTACAATTAAGTATCAGTATCTCGTCGGATTCGAAAATCTAGACTTACAGGACACGGGCCACATGGAACCCGACGGCAGCATATCCCCTTCTAGGCAAGTGGGCTGGAGGTCCATGTATTGACTCTCAACGCAAATTGAGTGTTCCATCGTCATTAGGAGGCGCTGACCGTAACAATTGACTATCATTTTGGCGTCGGATTCGAAAATCTAGACACACAGAAGACAAACCATAAGTTGCCCGAGGTAGCAATACCCCTTGAAGACAAATCGGCTGAATGGCGAAGTATTGAATCTCGATGCAATTTGAGTGTTCCATCGTTATTATGAGGCACTGAACGTTACAATTAACTATCATTTTTGCGTCGGATTCGAAAATCTAGACTCACAGGAGGACGACAATAAGGTGCCCGAGGCAGCAACAGCCCGTTGGAGACAAGTTAGCTGGATTCCGATCTCGACGCAATTTGAGTGTTCCATCATCATTTTGAGGCCCTGTACGTTACAATTAACAATCAGTTTTGCGTCGGATTAGAAAATCTAGACTCACAGGAGAACGACCATAAGGTGCCCGAGGCAGGAGATAGACCCCTTGGAGACAAGTCGGCTGGAGGACGATGTATTGACACTCGACGCAATTTGAGTGTTCCATCGTCATTAGGAGGCGCTGAAAATTACAATTAACTATCATTTTAGCGTCGGATTCGAAAATCTACTCACAGGAGAAGGATCATATGGTGCCCGAAACAGCAATATCCCCTTGGATACAAGTCGGCTGGAAGACGATGTATGTGAATCTCGATTCAATTTAAGTGTTTCCATCGACAATAGGAGGGCCACTGAACGTTACGTTTAACAATCAGTTTTGCGTCGGATTAGAAAATCTAGACTCACAGGAGAACGACCATAAGGTGCCCGAGGCAGCAATAGACCCATGGAGAGAAGTCGGCTGGAGGACGATGTGTTGAATAGCGAAGCAATTTGACTGTTCCATCGTCAATAGGAGGCCCCTGAACGTTACATTTAACAATCAGTTTTGCGTCGGATTAGATAATCTAGACTCACAGGAGAACGACCATAAGGTGCCCGAGGCAGCAATAGACGCTTGGAGACAATTCGGCTGTGTGGACGAAATATTGGATCGCGACGCAATTCGAGTGTTTCAAGAGTCATTAGGAGGGCCCTGAATGTTACATCTAACTATCCGTTTTTTCGCCGGATTCGTAAATTTAGACTCACATAATGTGCCCCGAGGGAGCAATATCTCCTTGGAGACCAGTCCGCTGGAGGACGATGTTTTGAATCGCGACGCAATTTGAGTGCTTCATCGTCATTAGGAGGCCCGCTGAACGTTACAGTTAACTATAAGTTTTCGCGTCGGATTTCCAAAATCTAGACTTACAGGCTAAGGACCATTTGGTGCCCGAGGCAAGCAATATCCTCTTGGGAGACAAGTCGGCCTGGAGGACGATTGTATTGAATCGCGACGCAATTTGAGTGTTCCATCGTCATTAGGAGGCCCTGAACATTACAATTAACAATCATTTTTTGCGTCGGATTCGAAAATGTAGACTCACAAGGAGATCGACCATAAGGTGCCCGAGGCAAGCTATAGACCCCTTGGGTACAAGTCGGCTGAAGGACGATGTATTGAATCTCGACGCAATTTGAGTGCTCCATCGTCATTATGAGGGCCCTGAACGTTACAGTTAACAATCAGTTTTGCGTCGGATTCGAAAATGTAGACTCACAGGAGAACGACCATAAGGTGCCCGAGGCAGCTATAGACCGTTGGAGACAAGTCGGCTGGAAGACGATGTATTGAATGGCGACGGAATTTGAGTGCTCCATCGTCAATATGAGGCCCTGAACGTTACAATAAACTATCAGTTTCGCGTCGGATTCGAAAATCTAGACTTACAAGAGAACGATCATAAGGTGCCCCAGGGCAGCAATAGACGCTTGGAGACAAGTCGGCTGTGGAGGGACGATCTTTTCGATCGCGACGCAATTTGAGTGTTCCATCGTAACTAGGAGGCCCTGAATTAACTCAAAGGTTTTCCTCCGATTGGAAATTCTAGACTCACTGGAGACGGACCATAAGGTTCCGGAAGCAGCAGTATCCCCTTGGGAGACCAGTCCGCTGGAGGACTATGTATTGGATCCCGACGCAATTTGAGTGTTCCATCGTCAAAGGGAGGCCCTGAACGTTGCAATTAACAATCAGGTTTTGCGTCGGATTAGAAAATCTAGAATCACAGGAGAACGACCATAAGGTGCCCGAGACAGCAATAGACCCTTGGAGACGAGTTGGCTGGAGGACGATGTATTGAATGGCGACGCAATTTGAGAGATCCATCGTCATTAGGAGGCCCTGAATGTTACAATTAACAATCAGTTTCGAGTCGGATTCGAAAATATAAACTCACAGGAGAAGGACCGTATGGAGCCCTAGGCAGCAATATCCCCTGGGAGACAGGTCGGGCTGGAGGTCGATGTATTGAATCATGACGCAATTTGAGTGTTCCATCGTCATTAGGAGGCGCTGAACGGTTACAATTAACTGTCAGTTTTGCGTCGGGTTCGGAAATCTATACTCTCAGGGAGAACGATCATATAGTGCCCGAGGCAACAATAGACCCTTGGAGACAAGTCGCCTGGAGGACGATGTTTCGGATCCCGACGCAATTTGAGTTTCCATCGTCAATAGGAAGATCTGAATGTTACAGATTATCTATCAGTTTTTCGTCGGATTCGAGAAATCTAGACTCTCATAAGGTGCCCGTGGCAACGATATCCCCTTGGAGACCATCCGCTGGAGGACGATGTATTGAATCGCGACGCAATTTGAGTGCATGCATCGTCCATTAGGAGGCCAATGAACGTTACAATTAACTATCAGTATATCGTCGGATTCGAAAATCTAGACTCACAGGAGAACGACCATAAGGTGCCCGAGGCAAGCAACAGCCCCTTGGAGACAAGTTAGCTGGATTCCGATGTATTGAATCTTGACGCAATTTGAGTGTTCCATCGTCATTAGGAGGCGCTGAAAGTTACAATTAACTATCATTTTAGCGTAGGATTCGAAAATCTACTGACAGGAGAAGGATCATATGGTGCCCGATACAGCAATATCGCCTTGGATACAAGTCGGCTGGAAGACGATGTTTTGAATGTCGATTCAATTTGAGTGTTCCATCGTCATTAGGAGGCGCATGAACGTTACAATTAACTATCATTTTCGCGTCGGATTCCAAAATCTACTTACAGGGGAAGTTCATATGGTGCTCGCGACAGCAATATCCCCTTGGATACAAGCCGGCAGGAGGACGATGTATTGAATCTCGACGCAATTTGAGTGTTCCATCGTCAATAGGAGGCACTGAACTTTACAAATTAACTATCATTTTAGCGTAGGATTCGAAAATCTACTCACAGGAGAAGTTCATAGTGTGCCCGAGACAGCAATATCCCCATGAATACAAGTCGGCTGCTAGGTCGATATATTGAATCACGACGCAATCGAGTGTGTCCATCGTCTTTAGGAGGCCTTGAACGTTACAATTAACTATCAGTTTTCGCGTCGGATTAAAAAATCTAGACTCACACGAGACGGGCCACATGGGAGCCCCCAGGCGGCAATATCCCCTTGTAGGCAGGTCGGCTGGAGGTCGATGTATTGACTCTCGACACAATCTTAGTGTTCCATCGTCATTAGGAGGCTCTGAACGTTACAATTAACAATCGGTTTCGCGTCGGATTCGAAAATCTAGACTCACAGGAGAAGGATCGTATGGAGCCTGAAGCAGATATATCCCCTTGGAGACAAGTCGGCCTGAAGGACGATGTATTGAATCTCGACGTAATTTGAGTGCTTCATCGTCATTATGAGGCCCATGAACGTTACAATTAAGTATCAGTATCTCGTCGGATTCGAAAATCTAGACTTACAGGACACGGGCCACATGGAACCCGAGGCAGCATATCCCCTTCTAGGCAAGTGGGCTGGAGGTCCATGTATTGACTCTCAACGCAAATTGAGTGTTCCATCGTCATTAGGAGGCGCTGACCGTAACAATTGACTATCATTTTGGCGTCGGATTCGAAAATCTAGACACACAGAAGACAAACCATAAGTTGCCCCGAGGTAGCAATACCCCTTGAAGACAAAATCGGCTGAATGGCGAAGTATTGAATCTCGATGCAATTTGAGTGTTCCATCGTTATTATGAGGCACTGAACGTTACAATTAACTATCATTTTTGCGTCGGATTCGAAAATCTAGACTCACAGGAGGACGACAATAAGGTGCCCGAGGCCAGCAACAGCCCCGTTGGAGACAAGTTAGCTGGATTCCGATCTCGACGCAATTTGAGTGTTCCATCATCATTTTGAGGCCCTGTACGTTACAATTAACAATCAGTTTTGCGTCGGATTAGAAAATCTAGACTCACAGGAGAACGACCATAAGGTGCCCGAGGCAGGAATAGACCCTTGGAGACAAGTCGGCTGGAGGACGATGTATTGACACTCGACGCAATTTTGAGTGTTCCCATCGTCATTAGGAGGCGCTGAAAATTACAATTAACTATCATTTTAGCGTCGGATTCGAAA